>NW_025209897.1:7328-12495 GCF_004010195.1 Chiloscyllium plagiosum
GTTAGAGTGTCCAGTAATGTTTTTAATTGGCTTTACAAATCTGCAGTAATTCCAGTTGCTTCCTTCAGGATGTCCAAAATTTAATGAATTTGTGCAATTTTTGGGCAACATTGGGCAATTATTAAATGCTCAGTTGTATTTCCCCTGGGTGTTGGACACACGTAGTGGCACGAACAACTTGACATGCTCATTCTGTTAGAAATGCAAACGAAACAACTGGAAGATTTTAGATTTTGGTTCAGCAGCCATGTGTCACAGCCATGATTTATGAATCTGAACTTCGTAACTTGAATATTCTGGAATGCGACTTCCTCATTACCCTTATAAGCATCATTAGATTTAAAATAATAAATGGAAAAGGATAGACCAGGTCGAAAAGTTTAAGTTCTAAATTGGAGAAAGACAAATTTGGACGGCATTAGGCAAGAACTTTCGAAAGCTGATTGGGGGCAAATGTTCGCTGGTAAAGCGACGGCTGGAAAATGGGATGCCTTCAGAAATGAAATAACGGGAACCCAGAGAAAGTATATTCCTGTTGGGGTGAAAGGAAGCGCTGGTATGTATAGAGAATGCTGGTACGTATAGGAAACCCTAAAGAAATTGAGGTTTAGTTCAAGAAAAAGAAGCAAGCAAATGTAAATTATGCACAGGAGAGATCGAGTGATTCATAGGAGGAGCATAAAGAAAACAGGAGAATATTTAAGAGGGAAATCAGGTGGGCAAAAGGGGGTCATGAAATAGCTTTGGCAAATAGAATTAAGGAGAATCCAAAGAATTTACTACAAATACATAAAGGGCAAAATGGTAACTGGGGAGAGAATAGCGCCCATCAAAGATCAGCAACGCGGCCGTTGTGTGCAGCCGCAGAAAATGGGGGAGATACTAAATGAGCATTTTGTATCAGTATTTACTGTGGAAAAGGATATGGAAGATATCGATATAGAGAAATGGATGGTGACATCTTGCAAAATGTCCATATTACAGAGGAGGCATTGCTGGATGTCTTGAAACGCATAAAAGAGGATAAATCCCCACGACCTGATCAGGTGTACCCTCGAGGTCTGTGGGAAACTGAAGAAGTGATTGCTGCGCCTCTTGCTGAGAAATTCTTACCATCGACAGTCACACATGAGGTGTCAGAAGACTGGAGGTTGTCTAATGTGGTGCCACTGTTCACGAAGGGTGATAAGGACAAGCCAGGGAACTATCGACCAATGACCCTGAAGTCGGTGGTGGGCAAGTTGTTGGAGGGAATCCTGAGGGACAGGATGTATATGTATATGGAAAGGCAAGGACAGATTTGGGATACTCAACATGGGTTTGTGCATGGGAAATCATGACTCAGAAACTTGATTGAGGGTTTTGAGGAAGTAACAAAGATGATTGATGAGGGCAGAGCGGTAGATGTGATCTATATGGACTTCAGTAAAGCGCTCAGCAAACCCTTCCATGGGAGACGGATTCGCAAGGTTAGATCTCATGGAATACAGAAGTAATAGCCATTTGGATATAGAATTGGCTGAAACGTAGAAGATGCAGGGTGGTTTTGGACGTTTGCTTTTCAGAGTAGAGGCCAGTGACTAGTGCAGCGCCACAATGATCGGAGCTGGGTCCTCTACTTTTTGTAATTTACATAAATGATTTGAATGCGAGCATAAGAGGTACAGTTAGTAAGTTTGCAGATGACACAAAAATTGGAGGTGCAGTGGACAGCGAAGTGGGTTACTTCTGATCGCAACAAGACATTGGCCAGATGGGTCAATGGGCTGAGAAGTTGCTAATGGAATTTAATTCAGATAAATGCGAGATGCTGCATTTTGAAAAAAAACAAATCTTTGCAGAACTTATGCGCTTAATGGTAAGGTCCGAGGGAGTGTTGCTGAACAACGAGACCTTGGATTGCAGTTTCATTGCCCTTGAAAGTGGAGTAGCAGGTTCGATAGGCTAGTGAAGAAGGCTTTTGTAACCTTTCCTTTATTGGTCAGAGTATTGAGTACAGGAGTTGGGAGGTCATGTTGCAGCTGTACAGGACATTGTTTAGGGCACTGTTGGAATATTGCACATAATTCTTGTCTCGTTCCTATCGGAAAGGTGTTGTGAAACTTGAAAGGGTTGAGAAACGATTTACAAGAATGTTGCCTGAGTTGGAAGATATCAGCTATAGGGAGAGGCTGAACAGGCGAGGTCTGTTTTCCCTGGAACGTCGGAGGCTGAGGGTTGACCTTATAGAGATTTACAGAATTATGAGAGGCATGGATAGGGTAATTTGGCAAAGTCTTTTCCCTGGGATCGGGGAGTCCAGAACAAGAGGGTTTAGCGTGAGAGGGGAAAGGTATAAAAGAGACCTGTCGGTTAACATTTTTACGCAGAGGGTCGTACGTGTATGGAATGAGCTTCCACCCGAACTGTTGGTGGATGGTACAATTGCAAAATTTAAAAGGCATTTGGATGTGTATATGAATAAGAAGAGTTTGGAGGTCTATGGGACGTGTGCTGACAGGTGGGTGTAGGTTGGGTTGGGTTATCCGGTCAGCAGAGACGGGTTGGACGGCAGAGTATGTCTCAATGCTGTACATCTCTATGACTTTATGACTCTATGAAAGCAGACACACGTTTTAATGCAGCTGCAGTCATTTCACAGCCTTTGACATTATAAATGAGCACTTACTGGTCAGAATTTCTTTCGGTTTCTCCTCTGGGATTTATATTAATGGATTGGCACTAGATAATTATAATGGACTGCAGTGTTGGAAACTGTGCAAGTTTTAGATTTTCATATTGAATTTTGAATAATTGAATTTCCATTGGTGACTTTTAAAGTGTCTTCATCACTTGTTCAGTTTCCACCTCTGAATTACCGTTAATGATTTATTTCATTTTCTTTTAAGACTCAATTGTACTGGCCCTGAATCACAAATCACAATTATTTGGCAGGATTGATTGGTTTATTTCTTTGTACATTGACAGTGATCTATGTCCTTGCGTAATTTGAAATGCTGTTGCATTCATTCCTTGTTAACATTGAAAAATACCTTACTGGCCAGTTTAAAGAATTCCGCATGTGATAGGGTGATAGAGATATGTGCACCAGATGGTCCTCGTATAAGCTTGGAGATGTTCTCAGATGACATTGAATGGGTCGAAAGAAAAACCAAGGGAAACAGTGTAAGGCCACTAAGGCTGAGGAATATGCAAACATTGTTAAAGAGGAGAAAGTGGGTAGAGAAGATGCTGTAGATAATGGCCAAGAATATGCTGCTGAGAAAAGCACAGCAAGTCAGGCAGAATCCGAGGAGCAGGAAAGTTGATATTTTTTGCATAAAGCATTCATCAGGAATTAGGCTGGCCGACACGGGGATGGACAGATAAATTGGATGGGGTGGGGCTGAGGGTAATTTATCGAGAGAGTGCAATAGCTGGCTGAAGGTGGGGCTAAAGGTGATAGGGCGGCGGAGAGGGTGGAACAGATAGATGGGAACAAAGATGGACAGAATGGACGGGTCCTGAGGACAGTGCCGAGCTGGCAGTTGGTGCGGGAGTAAGGCGGGTGGAGGGGAAATGTGCAAACTGGTCAAATCCAAATTGATGTCCTGGGGTGGGAGGGTCACGAAGCGGAAGATGAGACGTTTTTTCTTCAGGCCTCGGATGGTAAGGTGAATGAGGAGCTCCAGGAACTGCATCCTCTTGGCAGAGTGGGAGTCGGAGGTGAAGTGTTCGGCCACGGCGTGGTTAGGTTGATTGCTGCGGATGTCCCGGAGACGATATAAAGCAAACCGCGTCGGGAGCAAGTGCTTTAGTAAATGGCATGTGTGGAAGTACAGGTGGAACATTGGTGAATACTAAAGGCTTCCCTGCGGCCTTAGATGGAATTGAGAGAGAGGTGAGGGCACAGGTTTTGCAGTTCCTGCGTTGGCAGGGGAAGGGGTCGGGAGAGAAGGGAGGAATGTTAGGGTGCATGATTCTGAGGAGGTAGTCTTCGAGGGAATTTTCATTACAGAATGCTGATCGGGCTGGGATGAGAAATATATCTCTGGTGGTGGTGTTCGTTGTCGGTGGCAGATATAACGGATGGTGATGCGGATTATACGGTGAGATGAAAGGTGAGGAACGGGATTCTGGATCTGAAGCGGTTGGATGGGTGGGTTTGGAGGACGGAGATGCGGGATGTGGATGAGATGCGCGGGAAGGCATCCTCAGCCACGTGAGTGGAAAATTGCGTTGTTTTAAGAAGTAAGCCATCTGGTATGTTTTGTGGACTTCCTGGAAGTAAATGCGGAAAAGGCAGAGGGTTTTAGATTAAAAGATAACATTTTTTGCAGGAGGCAGTGTGGGATGTTGTGTAATCCAGGTAGCTGTGGAAGTTGGTAGGTTGGCAGAAAATGTCAGTGTTCAATTGGTCACCGTTAATGGAGATGGCGAAGTCCATTAAGGGGAGAGAGGTGTCAGAGATGGTCCAGGTGAATTTGACGTGCGGGTTGAATGTGTACTGAAGTTGATGGACTGTTCTACCTCCACGTGGGAGCATGAGATGGGCCAAAGCAGTCATCAATGTATTGGAGGAAAAGGTCTGCAGTGTTGCGGGAGATAGACTGTTCCACATCGCCGATAAAAAGGCAGGCATAGCTCGGGCACTTACGGGTGACCATGGCTACCCCTTTCGTCTGGAGGAAATGGGAGCATTCGAAGGGAGAAATTGTTGAGTGTGAGGGCCATTTCACCCAAGGGAATAAGAGTGTCAATGGAAGGGTACTGGTGGAGTGGTCGGGAGAGGAAGAAATGGAGAGCTTGATGTCCTGGTCATGGC
Organism: Chiloscyllium plagiosum; assembly: GCF_004010195.1. Taxonomy (NCBI): domain Eukaryota; kingdom Metazoa; phylum Chordata; class Chondrichthyes; order Orectolobiformes; family Hemiscylliidae; genus Chiloscyllium; species Chiloscyllium plagiosum. Next base: position 12,133 of record NW_025209897.1, read on the forward strand.
GGATGGAAGTTTATAGGTACTGTATGTCCATGGTGAAGACGAAGCGTTGGGGGCAGGGAAACGGAAATCTTGGAGGAGCTAAAGGGCGTTGCTGGTATCCCAAACATATGAGGGGAGTTCATGTCCCGGAATGGGGGGGCAGCGGGGGTGGGTGTGGTGGGAACGGCAATATCGAGGTGTTTGGAGATGAATGTGTTGGGGCACGACCTAGTTGAGATGACAGTTCGCCGGAGGTGATCAGGCTTGTAGGTCTTCCGTATTGGTTTGAATGGGGTGGTGAGCAGTTCCCAAAGCGTTGGAAGCTGTAGCTGGGTGATCCCCTGATGTGATGAGGCTGCATACGGTCTGGGAGATAATCGTTTG
>NW_025209897.1:14389-17916 GCF_004010195.1 Chiloscyllium plagiosum
GGTACTCAAACCCATCACCTCAGGGGGTCTCCCACCCACAGCTTCCAAACTCACAGTATGTGAACTCCGCCCCGCCAAATTCCTCCTCGTTCCTAAGACCCACATGCCTGGGTACCCCACCACCTATCATCTCAGCCTTTGCATGCACCTCCAAATTCATCTCCATGTGCCTCGATACTGTTCTAACCAACCCCAGTCAGGGAGCACACCATATCTATTCGCGACTCCACCCATGCCCTCGACCTCCTCCAAGACTTCAGTTTCCCTGGATCCCAATACCTCATCTTCACCATGGACATCCAGTCACTATATACCACCACCCGTCATGGCCAGGGCCTCCATTCCTTCTGTTATCCCCCTCCCGATGTCCCCAACAGTACCCTCCCAAACGTTTACTCCCTTCGCTGAAGTGGTCCTTACCCTCAAACGTTTCTCATTCGAATCCCACTTCCTTCAGATGAAAGAGGGAGCCATGGGCACCCCTAGGCCCCCAGCAATACCTGTCTCTGTCGGCCATTGGAATATACCATCTCTCGTAGTTACAACGTCACCACTCTCCACCCTACTGATCGATCACTTCCACATACCATGAGTTTCTGCTGATTAATTCCCCACTCAGTGTGCAGAGGGACAGCCCCCATGAATGGGCAGTGTTTATTAAGTCTCTCCAGAAGTGCATGTGTTCCCAGCGATGCTGCTGGAGTGTGCAGGGTACCGGCTTTTGCTGACCCTTTATGAACAGTAATCACTCTCCCTCTGGTAGGTCAAACCTGCCTCTCATCATGTGGAGTTTCTCACAGAAAATGGTTAGTGCCTTCCTATGTTTTCCATTACATATTCCTCAGGATATTGGGAATCGTACTTGCTCAGGGAGACAGCACCATAGGTAGTCCTGAAATGGAAAGCAGTCAGTAAGTCGGTTGAACAGGCCATTATGGAGTGGACAAGCTCAGATGATGCACAGACTGTTTCACCCAGATTGTAGATTCTCAACAACTGGTAAATGTGGGAGTGAGTGAGGTGTGTGTTGTCAGGAACTGAAGGAGGGGGCGTGAGGCCGAGACTTGCAGTTATGGTGCCTATTATTACATTCAACTGAGTGTCAGTAGAATGTGTGTGTGGTGACAGACATCAGACAAAATCCACAAAGTTCAGTTGCTGAAGTGATTCTTGGCTTGGCATTTGCTGCTGTTTCCATCAGAGCAACTCTACAGGACTGATCTCGATCGAAACCCACTCAAAAACAGGTTGGATGACCCAAGTAGTAATCTCTGGCCATCTACACAGAAGTTCAATTTTATTTTGACACTGATGAATGTGGAAGTGACGTATACTGGTTATGGCTTTAGAAAGTTCACTGTGAGACAGAGTGTGCTACAAGAGACAGTCAAATTGTGAATTTCTTCATACTGGGTCTGGTGCAGGATGCAAATATCTGGAATCTAAGAGGCAGGCCAGATACTATCAAGTGGTTTGTGCGGTGTGTTCTGGCAAGACATGCCCATACATCGGCTCCCTGAAGCAGGCTGAGACTGAAGATGAAATTGTAAGACCTGTTTGCTGGTCAGTCATTGGTATATAATTTGGACAGCATTTGTATCTACACTAAGACCAGCGATAGGCTATTGGTTAGTTTTCACCTACCCAGGGTAGGCCGCAAATTATTTCTTCTGAAAGTATGCTTGAATGACTGCCCTGACCCAGGTTGGAAGGTCTCTGGACAGATTGAGGAACAGGCCAGTGTGTCACTCAGTATTACAAACAGCTGTGAGTTCCAGTAGCACTATGCCTAAATTCATGACTTTTGGGAACTATTTATTATGTAGGTCGTGATTGCAAGTGATGCGTTTCCTGGTATGAACAATAATGAAATATCTACTGTGTTTTGAAAATTGGGGGCAACAATAACATGTGAATTCCGACTATTTCACTGAACAACAGAGAAAATTTGCCTTATTTTTGTACGATCACAATTAAATATTCAACGTCAATATTCAAATGAATACATTCTCACTCTAACATTTCGGATGTTGTTTGCCTCTAAACCATTGCATATTCGCAGTGAGCAAACAATTCAACAATCAAATAGATTTAGCGTTTTTATGAATTAAAATATAATTAACAAATTTAATTTCTCACTGAAATATATGAGACTTACCTATTTGCAAATAATTTAAGAATGAAAATAAATCAATATACACTTTAAATATTAACCATCGTTAATGATTTGTTATTAAATGGTGTTTGTTACAAACCAAAGCACGTATATCCACTTTAAAATAAGCATTGTTTTCTGAAAATTGAAGTAAACTCAAAGTGCAGGCTCAGCTGCCCAAATTGTAGGGCTGGGAGATGAGCTGTTACAAAACGGATACATGTAACAATTGGCTGTTAAATGGATACCTGAGTTTTGGTTGCTGTTTTGACAACAATTCAAATATAATGAAATAGTTTAAGATAAGCCCAGGATACTAAAACCCAACTGAGTTTGAATTTATTGTTTTGATGACATACGACCAGTCACAGGGAACGTGATTGGGGGTATAAAAAGAATGGGCATTTTGAAAATTAGTTAGAGCAACTGCCACCGAATAACGGAGCAACTGCTGTAGAGTCGAAGAGCTAACTGCCTATCTAAAATCTTGCTCAAAGAAATCAGAAAGCAGTCTATCAAAGAGATGTCTTTGGCTGTAAAACATACTCGGAGTAAAAATAAAAAAAAAGTCAAGAATGCGGTACTGGAAAAGCACAGCGGGTCAGGTAGCATCCCAGAAGCAGGAGAATCAACATTTCGGGCAAAAGCCCTTCATCAGCACAACACTCTTGACTCTAATCTCCAGCAGCTGCAGTTCTAACTTTTGCTTCGGAAAAAGGAATAAGACAACCCAGTGAAATCATTGGGTAGGAGATTGATTACAGCAGAGAAGACAGAGACTGTGTAGACATGTGATTAAGTTAATGCAATACTTATTGTGTGTTATTGGGACAGCATGTCAATAGAGTTGTGCTCAGTTAAGGGAAGCAGTGTTCAGTTTCTTATTAGTTTTGTTTAGTGTTCTGTTCAGAAACGAAATTGTTACTTTTCTTTAAGTAGTGGAAATTAGGAGTCCCCTTCAGTCCCTCATACTTTGAACAGATGACAAGGTGAGGCGCGCGTTTCTGTATGTTTAGCTTTATTTAGTAGAGGTTCGACCTCTGCATTTTAACAGATTGGGGCTCGTCTGGGATTTGGACAGGTTAAACAGAATTAGGGTATCAAAGATCCCAGCAGATTTAAACACTTGGTGATTAGTGTAGCAAATCTTTAAATAAAACGTAGGTGCAATAATTTGTTCATTTTGATTACATGTGATCGGTTAAATTAAAAGTGAGGGAAATGGCTCATAACTTTGCTAAAGAGGTTCTGAGGTTCGAAGATGCTTCCCAACTTTGCCAAGGAAGGTTAGAAAGTCAGAGGAAGGATATTCTTTTGGAATTAGCAAACAGATTAGAATTGGTGTTAACCAGGAACATAAGAAAAGCTGAAA
>NW_025209898.1:0-4652 GCF_004010195.1 Chiloscyllium plagiosum
CGGGAAGGTGAGTAAAACCGTTTAAAAAACTTACCTCAAGAGTTGGGGTCTCCATTTGTCGAGAGATGAGAGTTAGCAGCAGACGACTGATGGGAAGCTAAGTAAAATGTTTAAAAAACTTACCTCAGGCGTCAGGGACTCCATTTTTCGCGAGCTGAGAATTAGGAATGCTCTCTCTTTTAAAGGAGCAGCAGAGGACTGCTGGGTGTATATTTTGACACAGGCTGAATCCCGAGGCATTATACTTGTCATGTCTCCCACCCGTCCTTATCTCTAACCAAAAAAGGGACTCTCGTGTGTTGCTGAGGTAAGGCGTTTCAATTTATATTTCTTGTGTATCACGCAATAGATTGAAATTTTACTATTAGTTGGTTAGTTGATTAAGACTATCGAGAATTACTGGAAATTATTTAACTCATTAAGCTGGCCAGGTGATGTGCTGTAGCTGTATGATGTGGGAGTTGGCTGATCCCATTGTGAACGGCAGTGACCACATCTGCGGCAAGTGTTGGTTGCTGGAAGAACTCTGAATCAGAACGGATGATCAGGAATCTGAACTTCAAATACTGCGACACATTCAGGAGCGGGAGAGTTACCTGGACACATTGTTTCAGGAGGCAGTCACAATTGGTGGTTTAAGCAATTCAAACTCAGTTAATGGTCGGTGACAGCAGAGGGAGACTAAGTGAGGCAGGCAGGATTCAGAGGTCAGGAGCGGAGGAGGCTCGGCCCTTGACCATGTCCAATAGTTATGAGACTTTTATTACCTGTATCGATGGAGAAAATGGCTGTGGACAGGATGAGCCAGCTGACCACAGCACCATGTTGCAGAAGGCCATATAAGAGAGAGGAGCAAAAAGACAAGTAGTTGTGATTGGGGATTCTGTAATTGGTGAGACAGTTCGTATCTTTTGCGAGCAGGACCAGGAATCCTGCATGGTGTGTGCCTGCACACTGCCAGGGTGTAGGACAACTCCGACCGTTTTGAAAGGATTTTGGAGCAAGAGGGGGAGGATCCAGTTGTTGGGTTCCACGTTGGCACTAACAACATAGTTAAGACCAGGAAGGTGGACCTATCAGGCACGAACAAGGTAATGGAAGAACAGATCCTCAATGGTCATAACCTCTGGATTACTGTCCGAGCCACGTGTTAATTGGCAGAGTGATAACAAAATTAGGGAAGTAAACACGTGGCTAAGAGACTAGTGTGATTATCCTGTGAAGAATTAGACAGCCATGATTGACAAAGGAAGACAGGAAATGTCTCAAAGAAAAATAGAGAGGCTATAATGTGGCCAAGATTAGTAGGAAATCAGAAGATTGGGAAGACTGCAAAAACAAACAGAGGATAACAAGAGAGAAATAATGAAAGAGAGGATCAAATATGAATGTAAACTAGCTAGAAATATGAGAAATGATAGTGCATTTTTCTTTCAATACGTGAGAAACAAACAAGAGGGAAAAGTAGAAATTTGGCCCCTCCAAACGGATGCTGGAATGTTGTGCTGAGAGATAGGGAAATAACTGAAGAACTTAATAAGTACACTGTGTCATTCTTCACAGTGGAAGACTTGAGTAATATCTCAACAACTAGGGACAGTCAGGCAGCAGAGTTCAATATCGCAGACATTACAAAGGAGAAAGTGCTCGAAAAGCGAAAAGGTCGAAAAATCGATAAATCTCCTGGCTGTGATGGGCTACATCCTAGAGTTCTGAGAGAGGTGTCTGAGGAAATAAAGGAGGCGCTGACTGTGATCTTTCACAAATCACTGGAGTCAGTCGAAAGTCCCACATGATTGAAATCCATTATTGCAACCAAGTTTTTTCAAGAAAGGATCAAGGCAAAAAATGGAAAATTATATGCCGATTTGCCTAACCTCGTAAAGTTCTAGCATACCTCATTAAGAATGAGATTTCTGAATTCATGGAAGTGCAGGGTCGGATTAGAAATAGTTGGCACGGGTTTGGTAAGGAGACGCCGTGCCTGACAAACCTTTTAGAATTCTTTGAAGAGGTAACAAGTAGGTTAGACCGGAAAACCAAGTGGATATTATCTGTCTGGATTTCCAAAAGGCCTTTGATAAGGTGCCTCACGGGAGATTGCTGAGTAAGATGAGGTCCCATGTTGTTCGAGGTAAACTACTGGAATGAATTGGGGATTGGTTGTCTGACAAAAGACAGAGAGTTGGGCGAAAAGTTTATTTTTCCCCATGGCAACTGTTGACACGTGGTGTCCCTGAGGGTTGAGTGTTGGTGCCGCAGCTGTTCGCTTCATATATTAATGATCTGGATGAAGGGGTTGGGGGCATTCTGGTGAAGTTTGCCGATGATACGAAGTCAGACGGACACGCAGGCAGCACCGGCGAGGTGGAGAGGCTGCAGAAATATTTAGACAGTTCAGGAGAGTGTTCCAGAAAATTGCTGATGAATTTCAACGTGAGCAAATGTTTCGTCTTGCACTGTGTAAAAAAAAGGAATACAGGCTCAGGCTATTTTCTTTGCTTTGAGAAAATGTATAAAACCAAAGTACAAAGGGATCTGGGAATGCTGGTGCAGGATTCTCGACAGGTTAGTTTGCAAGTTAAGTCTGTGATTAAGAAAGCAAATGTAATGTTGTCATTTATCTCAGGACAGTTGGAATGTAAAAGCAGCGATGTGCTTCTGAGAATTTATAAAGCTTCTGTATGGCCGCATTTAGAGTACTGTGTCCAATTTTAGACTGCACAGCTCAAGAAGGACATACTGGCACTGGAGTGTGTCCAGCAAAAGATTCACATAGATGATCCCTGAAATAGTATGCCGATATATGAAGAACGGCTGAGGATCCTGTGACTGTATCCATGAGAATTTAGAAAATTGAGGGGAGATCTAATAGAAATGTACTAAATAATGCATGGCTTAGAAATGGTGGACGCTGGGAAATCTTTTCCATTAGGCGGGGTAACTGGGACCCGTACGCACAGCCTCAAAATTAGAGGGGATGAATTTGGAATGGAAATGAGGACACATTTTTTTCAGCAAGTGTGGTGGACCTATGAAATTAATTAATTCTTGATCTCGCAAGGAATTCAGGGCTGCGGGGAGACTGTGGGTGAATGAAATTGAAACGTGCATCAGCGATGACTAAATGGTGGAGTGAACTTGATGGGTCGAATGGCCTAGCTTCCACTCCCCTGCCTTATGCTTTCATAGTCTCACCCCACCCCGACGCTTTCACATGCCACCGTAGTAAGTGCAAAACCTGTACCCACACCTACCCCTCACCTCAATTCAGACTTTAAATGATCCTTTCACAGAAGGATCCGACAGAACTTTACGTGCACCACCACAAATGTCATCTACTGTATATGAGCACCCAGTGTGGACTCTTCTATTTTGAGAAGATAGGAGGCCAACTTCGAGATCGTTTCAGGAATTTTTTCGGGACATTGCAACACCAATCAATGCCACCGCCCATGTCTGAACACTAACACCCCCTCAAACTGCACAAAGGGCGTGCAGGTCCTGGGCCTCTCCACCCCATACCTTAACCAGACGAAGCCTGGAGGAAGAACTCATCATCTTCCGCCTTGGGACCCAGCCTCCACATGGGATAAGTATGGATCTCACCAGTTTCCTCTTCCCCATCTTATCTCAGTTCTAAGCCTCCATCTTGACCTGTGCATCGCCTTTCCCATCCATCTGCACCACCCTCCTCTCCGACCTATCACTTCTCTTCCATCTTCAACGGTCCACTGCAATCTCAACGACGTTCCCCCAGTCTCCTAATTCCCATTTGTCTCTCAGCCAGCAAGCTCACAAGCCTCATTTCTGATGAAGAGCTTATGGTTGAAATATTTATTCTCTTGCACATCGGATGCTGCCTGACTTGTTGTGCTTCTCCAGCACTACCCTCTCGATTCTAATGTCCAACATCTACCATCGTCTATTTCTCCGAGATGTCTGCATCTCTTGATGCCAAGGTTCCTTCGCCCGACCATCTCTCCTTGCCTCAGTGGGACAAACCTGTCCAATAGTATCAGCAAGTGCTTCCTCAGTAACTTTCACATTTCTGCCATGCACTATACTGACAATATCTGTTCACAATTTATGCTGCACAATTCCTGCCCGTTAGATTTTGAGTTCCCTCTCCCCAATTAATTACCTTCCCTTACTTCCTGTTTCTATCCCTCTCTGTAACAATAGTAAAGGTCCAGGAATTGTGATCACTAACACCGAAATGCTCTCCCACCGAGAGTTCTAACACTTGACCTTGTTCGTTGTGAAGAACTAAATCCAATATCGAGTCGGTTTTCTACACATTGATTCAGGAATCCTCCAGATTCAGGATCGTCCAGATTTCCCAACCCAATCTACTCCTACCTGCCTGCACCCGAACTATTTCCCTCCAAACCCTTCCTCTTCATATACCTCTTTAAATAACTTTTAAATGCTACAGTCGTACTAGCCTCGACCATTTTATCTGCCAGCTCATTCCACACACATTCAACCCTCTACGGCTTATTTATCTTTTATATCTTTCTCCTCTCACCCTAAAGCTATTCCCTCCAGTTCGGGACTCTCCCAACCAGGCGAAAACTAAAACCTTTACCTATTAATCCTATCCAAGCCCCTCATGATTTTATAAACCTGTACAGGGTCACCCCTCAGCC
>NW_025209898.1:4679-6837 GCF_004010195.1 Chiloscyllium plagiosum
GACTCCACTTTCACGGAGCTATGAACCTGCACCCCAAGATCTCTTTGTTCAGCAATACTCCCCGGGAACTTACCATTTAGTGGATAAGTCCTGCTAACTTATACTTTCCCAAAATTCAACACCACACATTTATCTCAATTAAATTCCATCAGCCAGTTCTCAGTTCATTTGCCCATCTGATAAATGTCCTATTGTAATCTGAGGTAACCTTCTTCACTGTCCAATGCACCTCCAATTTTGGTGTCATCGGCAAACTTACGAATTAGACGCCTTCTGCTCAAATCCAAATCATTTAAAGAGATGACGAAAAGAAGTGGACCCAGCACCGATCCTTGTGGCAATCCACTGGTCACAGGCCTCCAGTTTGGAAAGCAACCCTCCAACACCTCCATTTGTCTTCTACTTTGAACCAGCTCTGTATCCAAAAGGCTCGTTCTTGCTATATTCCATGAGATTTAACCTTGCTGAACAGTCTTCCCATGGGGACCTTTTCGAACGACTTCCTGAAATCAAGATAGACCACATCCACCGCTCTGCCCTCATCAATCATCTTTCTTATTTCTTCCAAAAAAAACTCAGTCAAGATTGTGAGGCATGATTTCCCACGCACAACGCCATATTGACTCTCCCTAATCAGTTCTTGACTTTCCAAATGCGTGTACACCCTGTCCTTCAGGACTCCCTCCAAAACTTGCCCACCAACGTCAGTCTTACCGGTCTATAGTTCCGGGGCTTAATCTTACGACCCTTCGTCAGCGGCGGCATCACGTTAACAAAACTCCATTCTTCAGGCCCCTCAACTGTGAATATCGATGATACAAATTTCTCAGCAAGGGGTCCAGCAATCATTTTCTTAACTTCTCACAGATTTCTAGGTACACCTGATCGAGTCCTGAGCTTTTATCAACATTTATGCATTTCACGTCATCCATTACTCCCTCCACTGTAATATGGACATTTTTCAAGACGTCACCGTTTGTTTCCATGCAACTTTTCCTTCCATCTCGTTTTCCACAGATCACACTGATGCAAAATATTCGTCTAGTGTCTCCACCATCTCCTGCATTTCCACAGAAACGTCGCCTTGCTGATCATTGAGGGATCTTAATCTGTCCTTAATTACACTTTTGTCCTTAAAGTATTTGCAAAACCATTTGAATTCTCCTTAAGTCTATTTGCCAAATCTATCTCCTGTACCCACTTTGCCCTCCCGATTTCCCTCTTAGGTATACCACGCTGCCTTTATACTCTTCTAAGGTTTCATTAGATGAATCTTGTCTTTACCTGGTATATACTTACTTCTTTTTCTTAACCAAACACACGATTTTTTCCGTCATCCTTCATTTCCTCCACCTACCAGGCTTTAATTTCACCATAACAGGAGTACACTGTCTCTGGGCTCTCATTACCTCATTTCTGAAGACTTCCTATTTTCCAGCCGTCCAAATACAAAGGAACATCCGCTCCCAATCAGCTTTCCAATGTACTTGCCTCATACCGTCGAAAATTAGCGTTCCTCCAATTTAGAACTTCAGCTTTTACATCTGGTCTGTCCTGTTCCATCACTATTTAATAACTAATTTAATTCTGGTCGCTGACCCCAAAGTGTCCCTACCAACTGACCCCTCAGTCACTTCCCCTGTCTTATTTCCCAAGATTAGTTCAAGTTTTGCACTTTCTCCAATAGGTGCATCCACATACTGAATCAGAAAATGTTCTTGTACACGCTTAGCAATTTCTTCTCTAAATAAACCCTTACCACTATGGCAGCCCCATTTATGAGAAAGTGAGGACTGCAGATGCTGGGGATCAGAGCTTAAAAATGTGATGTTGGAAAAGCGCAGCAGGTCAGGCAGCATCAAAGGAGAAGGAGAATCGACGTTTTGGGCATAAGCCCTTCTTCAGAAATGAGGAGGGTGTGCCAAGCAGGCTAAGATAAAAGGTAGGGAGGTGGGACTTGGGGGAGGGGCGTTGGGAATGCGATAGTTGCAAGGAGCTTAAGGTGAGGGTGATAGGCCGGAGAGGGGGTGGGGGTGGAGAAGTCGGGAAGAAGATTGCAGGTCAAGAACGCGGTGCTAAGTCTGAGGGTTGGGACTGAGAAAAGGTGGGGGCAGGGGAAATGAGGAAGCTGGAGAAATCTGTATTCATCCCTTGTGGT
>NW_025209898.1:8911-16327 GCF_004010195.1 Chiloscyllium plagiosum
GTGCGGGGTTGTGGGACTATGAGGTTGGAGTCAGTGAATGTGGATTTTGGGCAGGAAGTAGAAATGGGTGGTGCGGGGTTGTGGGACTATGAGGTTGGAGGCAACCTCATAGTACAGGTGGACAACATAACATACCCTCCAGTCCTCCTGCACGTCGCCTGTATTTACGGATGCCACAAGGGTATCGGTCAGGGCCCCAGATATTTCCTCTCTCGCCTCCTTCAGCAACATGGGATAGATCCCATCTGGTCCTGGGGATTTGTCCTCTTTAATAACCTCTAACATACCCAACACATCTTCTCTACTTATGCCAACGTGATCCAGACTAATCAAACGTCTATCTCTATTCTCAAGGTTCATTATGTTCCTCTCCTCAGTGAACACTGATGCAAAGTAATCGTTCAGAATCTCACACATTCTCTCAGGTTCAGCACATAGCCTTCCTTCTTTATCATTTAGTGGACCAATCCTTTCTCCAGTTACCCACTTGCTTCCTATATAAGAATAAATTGCTTTGGGATTTTCCTTGATTCTGCTTGCTGCAGCTATTTCAAGACCGCTTTTCGCCCGCTTGATTCCTTGTTTAAGGCTTGTCCTACTCTTCCGACATGCCTCCACGGCCCGTAAGACTAAATGGTCTCTAATTCACACAATTAGACTCGTCCCTGTCTTGAACCAGGCAATAACATTTGCCACCCTGTAATTATCGAGCATGACTCAAATGGACAGTGAGGACACAAAGATCATCGTCAAACGTACAACAATCTCTTCCCTCTGTTCGTGTGTTAATCTTAGGTATATCTTTTTCTGGCCCAGGGGATTTATCTATCCTTAATGTTTTTCAAAATGTTCATCACATCCGCCTTCTCAACATAAACATGTTCTTATATATCAACCAATTTCACGCTGCTTTCACAAACGACGAGATCGCTCTCAGCAGTGAATACTGAGGCAATGTATTATCTAAGGACCTTCCCTACCTCCTGCTACTCCAGATACATATTTCCCTTCACGATCCCTGATGACCCTACCCTCACTCTGGCAATCCTCTTGTTCCTCACGCAGTTGGAGGCGTGCGTCTCATGTGCATGAAGTAAGAAGATGCACTAGAAAGCATTTTTGAGATCTTCGAAATAGAACGCCATCCAGGTTGTTCTGGGCTGGAATTTCTCCTCTTGGGAGAAGACACAGCGAAGGAATTGGGAGATAAGGACAGCGATTTTACAAGGGGCGGTATCCGATGAATTGTAGTTCAGGCAGGTGTGGGAATTCGTGGGTTTGAAATAGATATCCATTCTGATTTGATCCCCAGAGAGGGAGATATCCAGGAAGAAGAGGGAGGTGCCGGAAATGGCCCAAGTGAACTTGACATCAGAGTGGAAGGCTCTGTTAAAGTCAATGAACTGTTCAACTTACTCGTGAGAGCACGAGGTGGCGCCGATACAGTCAGCAATATAATGGAGGAAAACGACGGATGTGATGCCAGTGTAACTGCGAAAAATTGACTGTTCCACGTATTTTCTGGACCAACCTAACTTGAGGAAACTTTACAAATGCCTCAGTAAAGTTCATATCGACAACATCCATTGTCTTACCCTCAATAACGATTTTTGCCACTTCCTTTGGTTTCCCTTGTTCGAGATAGTGTGACTGGAGGCATAAAATCCTAGCAAGACCTCATTCATTCACGACAGAGATGAGGAGGAATTTCTTCCCTCACAGGGGAGTGAATCTGTTGGATTCCTTACCGCAGTGGGCTGTCGAGGCTAGGTCATTAATTATATTTACAGAAGAGAAGGTCAGATTTTAATTAATCAGGGAAACAAGGCTTTCGCAGGAAAGGCAGGAAAGTAGAATTGCAGATTATCAGACCAGCCATGATCCCATTGAAGGGCAGAGCATACTCGATGGGCAAATGTCCTAATGCCATTCCTACGAATTATGATCTTAACTAAATCTGTTTCGAACACAAAAAACGATTCTACAATATTCTGGTTCTCTGCTCACAAAACTCCACTGATATGAGATGATTAGACATTTCTTTTTACACAACATTTGATCTCGAACAGTCCATTCTCTTGATTGCTCCTTGGTATGCTGTTACAGAAAACCATCTCATATACAATCCTGGATTCCATCCATTCCAACACTGATAGTCATTAGTTATCCAGTTCGGATGGAATCTACTTTAATACACACTTGCTGTACTGCCCTTGCTGCAAGTACTTTCTCAGTTTTTTTCAGTTTTACTAAAATGACTCTGAAATTTAATTCATTTCATAAATTTCATTTTCCGTGAAATTCCCAGGTTGAATTGGCTATCTCACTAATTCGCAAACTGCATTGATTCTTCACAACACTTTGTTTGTCGTTTTGCCTATGCTGCGAAAATCATGGAAATCTTTCAAAATTCACTTCCCAGGCATGGTCATTTGCACCCACATTTCCATCCAGACAGTTCAATCATATTTGATCTCTTCAGTTAAAGCGACCTTTCGTCGACATTGCTGCAAATATAGGCGGTGTTTCAGTGACAGTAGGGGTTAAATGGGTGCTTTAAAGAGACAGGGAGGCATCGAGGGGCAGGAGGACCTTACACATTTAAGGATAGTTGCTGGTGCTGCTGAATGCCAGTTGGAGAAAGAAATTTAGCATTGGAGGAAATTGCAGCGATAGAGGGGCCTGGATAAGATTCCAGGCTTAGGTATGTGTGTAGGGCTGCAGATCATTAGATACTACATTGAGCAGGATGTGGTGGCATTCAGGGGTATCAAGGTTGTGGCACATTCAATGCCAATTGCCGCATCTGCAGAATGTGACAGAGAAAGGGAGGATAGTATGGACTGGAGAATGTGAGAGGAAGTGGTGGAGGCTGGTGCAATTGCAACATTTAAGAGGCATTTGTATGGGTATATGATTGGGAAGTGTTTGGAGGAATATGGATCGGGTGATGGTACGTGGGACCAGATTGAGTTGGGATATCTGGTCGACATGGACGGGTTGGACTGAATGGTCTGTTTCCATGCTGAATATCTCCAGGACTCTATGAGTCCAGGACTGGAGAATGTGACAGGAATAGGGAGGTTGTATGGACGGGAGAATGTTACAGTGATAGGGATGATGGCATGGACTGAAGAACGTAATAGACATATGGAGGATGGTATGCACTGGAGATTATTTCAGGAACAGGGAGGATGGTATTGACTGGAGAATGCTACGGGAGAGGGATGATGGTAGGGACTGCAGAGTATTACAGGTATAAGGAGGGTTGTTTGGACTGGAAAATATTTACTGGACAGAGAGGGTAGTATGGACTGGCGAATATTCGAGAATGATATGGTTTTATGCACGAGAAGATATTTTAGAGTGGGTGAGCATTGTGCCTGCTGGAAAGGAATAGGGAAGCTTATCGTGACTGTAGCAGGTTGCAGTCATACAAAGTGTTGTGAGGCACTAGAGTACCTTACGACATTAGGATGGGCTATAGTGAGACGAATTGTTTACAGATATAAGGAGAATTTAATTGCTTCAAATTCGTCACACCGATAGGGAGGTATATAGCATCTGATAGAGTGTGGACGGGGGTGGGGGTGTGGGTGGTGGAGGGTGTGGAGGTGGGGAAGCTGTCAGGGTTTGAAGAGTTTAAAAAAGATTGAGCGTGTTTTCGAGACTGGAGGGGATTACACAGACAGGGATGGATTTAGCGACTGAAGAATGTCAAGAAATAGAGATGGTTGCAAAGGTGAGAGAAGGTGGCAGCAAGTTTGATATGGAGGTGAAGGTTATTACACATATAGTGATGGCTGTAGGGTCTGGTGGGCATTGCACAGCCAAGGAGCTTGCAGTCACTGGGGGTATTGACAGGTACAGGGAGAGTACTTGCGGCAGGTAGAGTTTATAGAGATGGGGAGAATGGTTGAGGTGGTGTGAGATTACAGAAATGAGTAGTATTGTATGAATTGGATGGTTTACACAGGAGGGTGAGTTTTAATGGTAAGAAACAAGGACTGCAGATGCTGTAAACCAGAGTCGAGATTAGATTGTTGCTGGAAAAGCAGAGCAGGCCAGGCTGCATCCCAGGAAGCATAGAGTACAATAGGCTAATTGGGGGTGGGGATGGAGGTGATATGTCAGAGAGGAGGGTGGAATGGATAGGTGGAAAGGAAGATAGGCAGAAAGAACACTTCATGAGGGCGGTGCTGAGTTGGAAGGTTGGAGCTGGGATGAGGTGGGGGAAGGGGAAATGAAGAAACTGGTGAAATCCACATTGATAGCAAAGGGTTGAAATGTTCCGAGGCGGAAGATGATACATTCTTCCTCCAGGCGCCGGGTGGTGAGGGAGCGGCGGGGCAGGAGGCCCAGGATCTGCATGTCCTTGGCAGAGTGGGAGGGAGAGTTGAAATGTTGGGCCACAGGGCGGTGGCGTTGATTGGTCCGGGTGTCCCGGATGTGTCCCCTAAATCGCTCTGCTCGGAGGTGTCCAGTCTCCCCAATGTAGAGGAGAGCAATGGATACAATAAATGATATTAGTGCATGTGCAGGTGAAACTTTGATGGATGTTTAAGGATCCTTTGGGGCCTTGGATGGAGGTGAGGGAGGAGGTGTGGGCGCAGGTTTTGCAATTCCTGCTGAAGAAGGGGAAGGTGGCAGGATGGGACGTGGGTTGTACGGGGGCGTGGACCTGACCAGGTAGTCATGGAGGGAACGGTCTTTGCGGAAGGCGGAAAGGGATGCGGAGGGAAATATATCCTTGGTGGTCGGGTCTTTTTGGAGTTGGCAGAAATGTCGGCGGATGGTATGGTTTATGCGAATGTTGGTAGGGTGGAAGGTGAGCACCCGGGGGTTCTCTCCTTGTTACGGTTGGAGGGGTGGGGTATCAGGGCGGAGGGGTGGGACGTGGATGAGATGCGTTGGAGGGCATCTTTAACCACGTGGGAAGGGGAATTGCGGCCCCTAAAGGAGGAGGCCATCTGGTGTGTTCTGTGGTGGAACTGGTCCTCCTGGGTACAGACATGGTGGAGGCGGAGGAATTGGGAATACGGGATGGCATTTTTGCAGGAGGTAGGGTGGGAATAGGAAAAATCCAGGTAGTTGTGGGAGTCGTTTGTTTTGTAAAAAAAAATGTAAGTGGTAAGTCGGTTGTCATTAATGGAGACGGAGAGGTCCAGGAACGGGAAGGAGGTGTCAGAGATGGTCCAGGTGAATTTAAGTTCGGGATGGAATGTGTTGGCGTAGTTGATGAATTGCTCAACCTCCTCGCGGGAGCATGAGGTTGCGTCAATGCAGTCATCAATGTAGCGGAGGAAGAGGTGAGGAGTGGTGCCGATGTAACTATCGAAATGGACTGTTCTACGTAGCCAATAAACAGACAGGCATAGCTGGGCCCCATACTGGTGCACATGGCTACCCGTTTGATCTGGAGGAAGTGGAAGGATTCGAGGAAAAATTGTTAAGGGTGAGGACAAGTTCAGCCAATCGAATGAGGGTGTCGTTGGAACGGTACTGTTGGGGACGTCGGAAGAGGAAGAAACGTAGGAATTGGAGGCCCTGGTCATGGCGGATGGAGGTTTAGAGGGATTGGATATCCATGGTGAAGATGAGGCATTGGGGGCCGGGGAAACGGAAGTCTTGGAATAGGTGGAGGGCGAGGGTGTTGTCTCGAACGTATGTGGGGAGTTTTACAGACAGGAGCCGCTCACCATAGTATGAGTCTGGAAGACGTTGTGGAATTGGTGATGTTTGAAATCACTGAGACGGTCAGAGAGAGCAAGATAGCTATAAGGTCTGGTGGAGCTTCCACAGATTTGGAGGGTTTTAGGGACGTGTTAGTAGGATTGGCAGGATCGAAGGTTGTTAAAGACATGGCGAGGGCTGGAGGAGTCTGCAGACATTGCGAGGGTTGTGGTGTCCAGAGGAAGTTCCACAGATAGGGATGGATGTTGGAGCTGCAGGACCTTACGGAGATAATGAGTTCACCAAGACAAGGAGAAATGTAATGATTCGGGGATACAGATATGGCTGTCACAGAAATTAAAAATTGGGAGCACTGTAGAAGCCGGAGCATTTCATTGCGATTCAGACAGATTGTCAGAGTGTATGAAGTTTGCAGAACTAAGAAGTTATAAAGCATTCCCAGTAAATAGTAGTTTGGAGTACTATCCAGGCTGGGGTAGGTTTCAGAGGGATAGAGCCACAGGAAGTGGTTGCAGAAACATAGAGGGATACTGACTTGGATACTTGGGTCCTTTGCCTGCTGAGAGTCATCAGGATGATAACTGAACTCATTAAATGTCCGGATTCCCAGGGAACTGATAGGATGGATGCTGAAATGATACCTCCTTCCTCTTATGGGACAGGCGCACAAGGAAGCTCATCTTGACAAAGAAAATTCCCATATAAGATGGAGAAGGGGACTTTATTTCAGTGATTCAAATCTACTTCGGGTTTGTTTCCACACAGCACCAACGAATTTCACAGGGTAACAAAGAACAAGGTCATTACGGACTGCAGGAGATAATAGACGAAGGCGAGACTGTAAGGTATGGAAAGAATTAGAGAGAGGGGAGACGTTCAGCGTCAGAAGTGGGTTACAGTGAGGGTGTCCTGCCAGGAATGGAGAACGGAACAGGCTCACTTAATGAGAGGTAAGTAATTATATGGTACAATGGCAGACACAACAGAAAGACCCCAAGCTTTCGATTTGGCATTTCCTCAGTTAGCTGCGCTCGCTCAGTCTGGTGCAAGCACCACATACAAACAATAGGAGGTTTCCCAGCTCCTGGTGCTCAAGTCCCAGTGCACAACCTTCTGAGCCAGTTGGAGACATACCATCTTTTAGGTATTTACACTGCTACAGCCTTGCCACAGCACAACATCTCCGTTACAGTCACATGATGACTAATTGCACAAAACAAAGAAAATCATCACTCAGATTCCCAGGTTATATAATCCTCTGAACGACAGTCTACAGAAAACGACAGAATCCACAAAACCTCACTGCATGGGTCAAAGTTAATGAAGAATATTTCAATCTCTCCACTTGGAAACCAGTTCCTGCATTTTACAAATTTGCCACTTTACAATAAGGAGAAAAATCAACAAAATTCCAAATTAAGGTTTTGCTGATGTGAACTCTGGTGTATCATGCAGATCTGGAGATTACATGAGCAGCACCAGGTCAGAGTCAATCACTGAGACAGAATGGCCAAATAGATTCACATTTGAACTACACCTCTCAACCTGGGAACCTGAAGCTGCGCTCAGCCATTCCAGTAAAGTTCTCCAGATGCAGCTCAACAGGATCCCAGTTTTGTGCATTTAAAATTACAAAATATTTGTTTTGAATCCCTGTGTCCAATCAGAAGACGTCCGTGATTCAGATTGCAATATCCCTCAGGATTCACAGCCCATTATCGA
>NW_025209898.1:16455-17917 GCF_004010195.1 Chiloscyllium plagiosum
TCCAGCTTCTGAAGCTCTTCCTACCTCCGTAACATAGCCCAACCTCAACAACCTTTCCTCTGCAATGTTCACCAGAAGGGCACTGGTACAGAGACAGGGAGGGATATCAGCACTGGAGGATTTTGCAAAATTGCGAGGGTTGAAGTGGCAATGGAGGCTTCATATTTATGAGGTTTCATGGTGATGGTGGAAGTTCCTTCGCTCGGGACGTTGTGGGGGAGGGCGAAATTTGCTCAGAAAGGGGCGTCAGTGCAGAAGCAGAATATGGAGATGAGTAGATGGATGGAGAGACTGCTGGAACTTGCATTGAGAGGGCGTGTGAACGCGATGGGAGGATGTTGCATCGATAGTGAGTCTTGTAGGAACTGGATCGGGAAAGTCACAGGCAGTGGAGAGGGTTCTACAGATCGGGAAGCTTTCAGGGATCTGAGAGGATTATACAGAATGCGAGGATTGTCGGTTCTCCACAGATTGATATTGTTATTGGAGGAAGTTACACCGATTAGCCACATTGCAGGAGATGCAGGAGTTATAAGGAGGTTTGGTTGGGTTGGAACAGTTTACAGAGAGGGGGAGATTATTAGAACAGTAGTAGATTACAGATAGTGAGGATTGTGTGGCATGAGAAACTTGAGGGAGATCTTTTGGATCTGGAAGAGATCAACATAGATAGGGAAGCTCAGGAAACTGGGACTTGCTTCATCAATAAGGTGAATTGAATGGTCTAGGTAAGATGACGCAGATAATGAAATATGTGGGGATTGAGGGCAAATACGCAGGCATGGCCAGCTCTTTTGACAGAAGGACCTTCTAGGGGTAGGAACTGCTATAGCGAGTTTACATGGAGAGTGAAGTTTGTATTTACTGGCGAGGTTTACACTGATACAGATAGAGTGAGAGAGTGGAGAAGCTGACAGAGGTTACGTGTGTTATGTTGAGTCGAGGAGGTTACACGCAGAGGATCACAGGAACTGGAGGAGATTACTGCCAGAAGGAGGACTGTAGAGTTGGGAAGAAGTTACCAAGATCGCCAGTGTAGGGATAGCAGCAATTTACACTGATCAGTAATTTTGTTAAGAGTTAGTTACTTTATTGCTATCGAGGGGGACTGAGGAAGTGACAGTCAAATGCAAGTTTATGCAATCCACATCAGTTTGCACAGCTATATGAATGGTTCTGGAAGTTGCATGCAGTAATTTTGATGGCGAGTGCGGCAACGAATGCCAACGTTTTTCTTAATGTTCATATCTGTATTCTCTTAATAAGGATTATATCTACGTATCCTGTACTTAAAATGATACTGCGTGTTCGTGATATTGCTGCATTGTACCTAAACCTGTAACTGAAGAGTCAGTAAATAATTTCCCTTGTCAATCCGATGGCGCTGTACATGGAGAGTCAAAAGCTTCTCACTCTACTCGTTGGAATTCATGTGACAAAAAAGCTAACTTATTCATTCATT
>NW_025209899.1:0-1792 GCF_004010195.1 Chiloscyllium plagiosum
TGCCTCACGTTTGCCTTGTGCTCCAATCTCAGCTATGTCTCAGAGAGTGAGGGGATGGCGAGTGGTGTGGGAATGTCAGAGCTATGGTGAAACTATTAGGACATCAGTGCCATCAGCCTGGGGCCCTATGGATAGGCTAACGTAACATGTGAGAGTGAGCTGCAGGCCAAGGGAATGCACAGCAAGATCCCACAGGTAGCTGTACGCAGGGGATCGCCATGGTATTCATTCAACAACCTGTCAGAGCCCACTGCTGCTCACCCCCACCTCCCCAGTGCCCTCCCCAGAGAGGGGCTGATATTGGAGTGAAGGGTATTCTGCACAGCTGGATCCCACCAGCTGTCCCCAGTTTACCCCGCTCCACGTTGAATGAAACTGAAGGTTTCTGTACCTTCACCACCAATGTGCATTCCCTTTGCCCTCACCTCCTGAATTTCCTGAATGTGAAAACTGTTGCTCCCTGCTACTGTAAAGGAAATGGCTGCAGTCTACCCCCGCACTACAAGGTCCCACAGGCTGTAATGTAAACCAGCACCCCCGACCCCCTTATCCCCACTAAAGCACCAGCAAATGCTAAACTCTCCCGTTTCAACCAGGAAGTGGGCTGGGACTGAACACCGGAGTAAACCATCACACCCTCCCTCCAGATCCGGTACCTAGCCCCCTACCACCCCATCCTTCTTTCAGCTGTCTTCCTTTTCCATCTAACACCCCCATCTTCACCCCCCGCCCCTACAATCCCTGCTGTGCTGGATCCCACAAGAAGCTAAATATGAAAATGGCCAATCGTTGATGGAGTTGGGTTAATATCATCCTTAACGTTGGCCAAAAGGGAGTGGGGGAGCTGGGGAGAGTCCGATCCTGCATTTCGTGCCCCTTTGCAATGCTGAGGAACCTCCTCAGTCCCAGAACCGACTCTGAAAACCCCACTCCCTCACCAAACCCCACTCCCAACCCGAGACAGTAGTGAGATCCCAGTCAATGGCAACAATTCCTTCTGTTCATTCCCCTATACTCACAGATAGACTGAGAAGGGTAGGAGGAGGGAATGGGACAGTGTGTGTGGGGGGGAGTTGGGATCCCACTCCCTTCCCACACCATGATCTCCTCTGACCACTCACACACCTCCCCACTAAAGTGGCGACAATTCCCAGTGGAACATCTCCCAATATTCCGAGAGAAATTACAGGAAAGAAAATGGCTTCCTGGAGAGACAGGAAAATCTAACCCTCTCTTTCCCTCCCCCATTAACCTCTGCTGATCAATAAACTGCATTTCAGTGGCACCTGCAACTTCCATTTAGCATAGTCTGAAATAATAATACAGCCCTTCCACAATAATTGAAAAAAGCTTCAGAGACTCAGGATTTCACCCTCACCCTCCCAACACCTCCATCCTCACGCCCCCCGCCATACACACACCTCCACCTTCACCCTCCCACCCTCACACACATAAACACAATCCCGCAGAAGAGGGTAATGTTTGTATCCATAAGACCATAAGAATGAGGAGCAGGAAATGGTCGTCTGGTCATTTTAGCCTCCTGAGTCATTCAGTATAATCATGGCTGGTCTTTTTGTTGCATGAGCTCCACATACCCACCCTCTCACCATCAGCCTTATTTCCTTTCCTTGTCAAAAATCTATTTCTCTTTTCTTTAAACTCATTTACTGAGGAAGCCTCAACTACTTCAACTGGCAGGGCTTTCCATAGATTCACAATCTTTTGGGTGAAAAACTTCCTTCACATTTCAGTCCGAATCTTCTCCTCCTTATTTAGAGGCTATGCCCAC
>NW_025209899.1:2199-4383 GCF_004010195.1 Chiloscyllium plagiosum
CCAGGTCCCTCTGCACAGCATCATGCTGCAACTTTCTTTCAACATTCAGAAACAGTCATTCTTACAGTTATTCCAAATTGGATGATTTCACATTTATTAACATTGTACTCCACCTACCAGACCTTTGGCCACTCACTTGAGCCATCGATGTCCCTTTGGAGACTTTCAGAGTGCTCTGCACACTTTACTCTACCACTCACCTTCGTGTAATCTGCAAACATTGGCACTAAATGTGGTCCCCAACTCCAAACCCTCTCTGTAAAGAGTGAATAAATGCGGTCCTAATGCTAATAACTGAGGCAAAACCTCGTCACTGATCAACAACCAGAAACGCACTCATTTATCTCCACTGTTTGCTTCCTGTCAGTTAACCCATCCTGTATCCATGCTAATACATGGCTTGTATGTTGAGCTTATGCCAGAACCTTTTGTGCAACACCTTGTCGAATGAAGGAAGATCCCACACACAGTCTCACTGCGTTCCAACAAAAGCACATCACACACACCAGAAACCAGAGACTGCAAAGGTTGGGACACTGTCACCCCCTCCCCTCACGTTTGTGTATTTGTCCAGCTTCTCTCTGTCTCATTCTCTCTATCCCAGGCTGTCATCATGTGCTGGGAACTATGTATCTTGCAATTTCTGTGCTCAGTGACAGGAGATTATGACAACCCCAACCCAGCCCTTGTATCTACTCCCTGCTCCCCACCTCCCCATCCTCACGGCCCTTCAGGCTGACTCCCATCTCTGCCTTTCCATACCCTCACTCTCTGGGCGCCCCTATCCACCTCCTTGATGATCCAGTGGTGTTGTTGTATAACTATTAACCCAGAAGTTCTGGGAACCTGCGTTCAAATCCTGCCATGTTGAAATCTGATTTCAGTTTTAGAAAAATCTGGAATTAAGTGTTGACCGTGAAACCATTGCCAATTGTGGGGGAAAAAAATTATCCGGTTCCCTTAATGTCCTTTAGGGAAGGAAATTGCAATCCTTACCGGTTCTGGCCTCCATGTGACTCCAGAGCCACAGCAATGTGGTTGATTCTCCATTGCCCTCTGAAATGGCCTCACACGCCATTCAGTCGTATCAATCTCTAGAATGTAACTACAAAGAAATGAAACCAGACAGACCACCTTACATCGACCTTGGAATCAGAAAAGACTATGGTAAAAACACAAATAGCCCTATCCTCTGTACTGGAATCTGGGAGCTCGTGCCGAAATTGAGAGTACGGTCTCACAGACGAGTCAAGCAACAGCCTGATATAATCAATCTTATTAAATCATATCTTATGTACCCAGACACCACCATTACCATCCCTGGATATGTCCAGTCCCAGTAGCAGGCTAGATCCAGCTGAGGTGGCAGCACAGTGGCATACAGTCGGGAGGGAGTTGCCCTGGGAGCCTGTGACATCGACACTGGACCCCATGAGGTCTCATGGCGTCAAGTTAAGCAAGGGCAAGGAAACCTCTTACAGCTGACAATGTATCGTCCTCCTTCAGTTGATAAATCGGTGCACCTCCATGTTGAACAACACTTGGAGGAAGCACTGAGGATGGAAAAATGTCTACTGGTTAGGGGATATCAAAGAGTGGCTCGGCAGCAGCACTACTGATCGGATTGGTCGGGTCCGAAAGGAGATAACCGCTACAGTGGGTCTCTGGCAGGTGGTGAAGGAACCAACAAGTGCAGAAAATGTACTTTATCTCACCCTTACTAATCTGCCAGTTGCAATCACCTCTCTCCATGACAGTACAGATAAGAGTGACCACCGCACTGTCGATATGGAGACGAAGTCCTGTCTTCACATTGAAAATACCCTCCATCTTTTGTGTGGTGCTATCACTGTGCTAAATGAGACAGACTTCGAACAATATCTAGCAGCTCAATACTGGGCATCAATGATGAACTGTGGGCCATCAACAGCAGCAGAACTGTACTCCAGCACAATCTGTAACCTCATAGCCCAATATATCCCCCACTCAACCATTCTCACCAAGCCAGGGATTAATCTTGTTTGAATGTTGAGTTCAGGAGGGCATGCCAGGAACATCGTCAGGCATATCAAAATATGAGGTGTCAACCTGGTGAAGGTACTAAACAGGAGTACTTGCATGCCAAATGGCATAAACAGGAAGTGATAGACAGAGCGAAGTGATCCCACAACCAACGCATGAGAT
>NW_025209899.1:6494-9653 GCF_004010195.1 Chiloscyllium plagiosum
ACCCCAAACTCTATCCACTATCTACAAGGTACAAGTCAGGAATGTGATGGAATACTCCCCACTTGCCTTGGTGGGTACTGCTCCAACAACACTCAAGGAGCTTGACACCATCCAGGACAAAGCAAACCACTTGATTGGCACCACATCGACAAGTATTCAACCCCTCCACCACCAGCGCCCAGTGGCAGCAGTGTGTGCTATCTACAAGATGCACTGCAGAATTTCACAAAAGATTCTTCAACAGCACCTTCCAATCCACCTTGAAGGACAAGGGCAGCAGGTACTTGGGAACACCACCACCTGCAAGTTCCCCTCCAAGCCACTCACCATCCTGACTTGGAAATATACCACCGTTCCTTCACAGTTGTTGGGTGAAAATCTTGGAATTCCCTCCCTACTGGCATTGTGGGTCAACTCACAGCAAGTGGACGGCAGTGATTCAAGATGGCAGCTCACCACCACCTTCTCAAGGGCAAATAAGGATGGGCTGTCAATGTCAGCCAGTCAGTGACGCCCAAGTCCCACAAAAGAATATTTTTAAAAAGTTTCTATCATTTAAACCTCTGTCTCTGAAATGTTTTAGTTCCTTTCATTTTGTAAACCTGACTCGGAACAGTACAGCATTG
Organism: Chiloscyllium plagiosum; assembly: GCF_004010195.1. Classification (NCBI taxonomy): domain Eukaryota; kingdom Metazoa; phylum Chordata; class Chondrichthyes; order Orectolobiformes; family Hemiscylliidae; genus Chiloscyllium; species Chiloscyllium plagiosum. The sequence goes on from NW_025209899.1 coordinate 7,121, forward strand.
ATGGATTAAAATGATGGGACGGTCTGGAGACTTTGATGAGGAGGCGGGCGAAGATGACCGACAGAGGAATTGTGATGGAGAGGCAGAAAAGGAGTGTGTGTGTGTGTGTGTGTGTGAGAGAGAGAGAGAGAGAGAGAGAAGAGTGGAGTGAGAAAGAAAGAGCCAGACGATGGAGGGAGAGAAATGGAGGAAGCCCCAAGACTGAGGGAAGGAAACTGACACAGCGGGACAGAATGAGAAAGAAAATGTAAAATCACAGCCTCTGAAAATGATATTTTGACTCTGAGCCACTTGTTGCACTATAGGAAGCTGTCGGAGAATCGTCCAATTACAAATAGAGGCCACACACTGATCTTGTGAAATTGACGAACACCAGTTTTTTTCTCACCATATCCTGGGAAAGAGAAATTGACAGGACTGATAGAAAATGGGCACTTTGCTCAGTTAAGTCAATGATTCTCTTCCCCAAGCTACAGAGTTATTTGAGTGTTACAGTAGAGTTACTGTAGTTTAATGTTAATTACAAGACAAGATGAATGAAGTTACATTCAATGGAAAACAATCGGTTGGCCTGTCGTAGCAATCAGGTAATAACTGTAACAGGAGGTTCCGTTCCTCTGCTAAAGCAGGTGCTAATGTCCAGTATCCTGGTTCCACTGGGCCTGCAGTGTGGTGCGTATTCTTGTCAGGAATCTGGGTGCCACTCAGTCCAGGGAGTCTTTGTTGGGCTTCCGACCTGAGTGTTACAGTAGAGTTACTGTAGTTTAATGTTAATTACAAGACAAGATGAATGAAGTTACATTCAATGGAAAACAATCGGTTGTCCTGTCGTAGCAATCAGGTAATAACTGTAACAGGAGGTTCCGTTCCTCTGCTAAAGCAGGTGCTAATGTCCAGTTTCCTGGTTCCAAAGGGTCTGCAGGGTGGTGCGTATTCTTGTCAGGTATCTGGGTGCCACTCAGTCCAGGGAGACTTTGTTGGGCTTCAGACCTGAGGGCAGTGTGGATGCCCTCGGGGCTGCAGGAGCGGTGATGTTATTGTGAGGTAGGAAGGCTGTTTTCAGATGATCTGATGAGTGTATTCCTTCAGCTTGGAAGCTAATGTCTTGTTTTGCTGTTTAGTTCCTGAGCTGGTTTTAGTCAAGTTGAGGGATTATGGAGCAAAGAAAGAAAAGTTACAACCCAGGAACAGACCCTTCGGCCCTCCAAGCCTGAGCTGATCCAAATGTACTCTCTAAACCTGTAGGCCAATTCCTTAGCATCTGTATCCCTCTGCTCCCCACTTACTCATGCATTTGTCCAGATGCATCTTAAATGAATCTACTATGCCTGCCTCTACCACCTCTGCTGGCAACGCTTTCCAAATGCCCACCAACCTCTGTGTGATGTACGCGTTGTGTGTATCCCCCTTAACCTTTCCACCTCACTCCTTGAAAGCATGCCCTATCATTATTGAATCCTTCACCCAAGGATAAAGCTTGTCTCTATCCATCTTGTCTATAACCTTCATAATTTTGTAATCCTCAATCAAGTCCCCCCTTAATCTCCTATTTTGTAATGAAAATAAACCTAACCTACTCAACCTCTCTTCATAGCGAGTATCATCCATACCAGGCAACATCCTCGTAAACCTTCTCTGCACCCTCTCCAAAGCGTCCACGTCCTTTTGGTAACGTGGTGACCAGAACTATACACAGTATTCCAAATGTGGCCGAACCAATGTCTTGTACGATTATAACATGAGATAACAACTCTTATACTCAATTCCTCGTCCAGTGAAGGCAAGCATACCAGTTGCCTTCTTGACCACTCTATCCAACTGTGCAGTAACCTTCAGGGTACAATGGATCTGCACTCCCAGTATGCTCTGTTTTGCTAAGAACAGACATGGTTTCTGTGAACAAGTAGTGGGCAGGCAGAGTGGTTTATCTTTTATCCTACAATTCGGAAGGGTCGGAATCAGTGGGGTCGGATTTGGAGCCACATATTTCGTGTCGGTGACAAAGTTATTATCCCAGTGGACCTTCACGAGTTTGGTGTTAAGGTCATGGCAGGGGGGGGGGGGGGGGTGGGGGCGGGTAGCAGCATTGAGCACAAGCTCAGACAGCACATTTTAATAGCCATGACAAGAACTGCAATAACGACAATGATAATAATGAGGATTATGAGTCCCTGTAGCAAGGCTGTGCCCCAGAAATCCAGCCAGGAGCTTGCCCAGTTCCATGGGTCACAGTTTGGTTTTTGGCTGTGCAGTACAGCGGCAGCCTGTTGGATATGCCGGGCTGAGTTAGTAATGTTCCCACTGGGGCCGGGTATGTAACTGCAGCAATCAGAGCTGATGAGGGCACATGTGCCCCCTTTCTCCGCCAGCGGATAATCCAGGGGCAGACCTGTTTTATTGGGCCACAGTGTGAACGGCAACAACTTCCGCATTCAGCTGGGTGAGTTCTTTGGATGTGGCATTGTCTACCTCCTCCAAGGGGATGGCCAGCAGCTGGGCTTCTATTTCCAATCAGGTAAAAACAATGACTGCA
>NW_025209899.1:10876-17920 GCF_004010195.1 Chiloscyllium plagiosum
CCCTTCCAACCCACCATTCAGACATGTCTGATTCATTAAAGGGGAAGGCTCTCAAGCGAATGTCCCATTGGGAGTGCATAGGGACATGAGCGCCAACCAAACAACTACTCTGAGCATACACACAGGTCACACAGAGGAATATATTGACCAGTGACTCGCGAATGGTAAGGAGTCTCACTGCATGATCCTGGTTCCAGTCATCCCATGGCAGGATGATCGGGGGAGTATAAAGATGGTGATGGCTGTGGCGGTTAGCTGGAGCTTTCCTCGAAGTGTGGAGTTTTCGTTTGCTGTGCTTACTGGCTGTTGTCATTTGGGGGCGGAGCTCACTTGCAGCTGGTCCCGTGTGTCCAATCAGGGTTTCCCTTCAGTTTGACAGCTGTGGGGGTTGTCAGAGGCACCAAGTATGGACCTTTCCACCGAGGAGAGAGAGAATCTTTTCCCAGTGATTTGAGCATTACATCGTCCCCAGTTAGGAACGGATATTATGGCTCCTGGTGGGTGTGGGCATTCGCTGCCTTTATCAAATCATGATGAAGGTTAATGACCCTACTGAGGGCTTGGCCCGAATCCAGCAGAGCTTCCTGTGTCGGGTCGTGCTGTATCTGTTGAGAGGTTTGGGGGGCCTGGTCACTAAGGGCATGGGTCTTCCCATAAGATCCAAAATTGGGATGGAGGACAAACTTTACGATGATATTTGGGGAGAACTGAATTGAGAGTAACATAACATTTGACGAGACAATATTTTGCAGATGGTGGGCGAAATATTTGTGCGGGGAGAGTGGAACATCTGAGGGAGAGTAATATTCTTTAGGGGTGACTCAAGATTTTGGGATGGGGAAAGCACTGTCATGGTGGGGCAAAGTTGTGGGGTAAAGACAAGGGCAAAAGTGGGAGGTAGTGAAACGTGTTGAGGGAATATCTGCTGGGGCAAAAAAGAGAAGAAGGGGAAAGTGTGAAATGGGGGGTGTATGGCCTTTCAAAATTGGATGACATAACGTTCGAGAGGACACATTTGACAGGGAGTCACGTTCAGCAATTGTGGATAGAGAAAATAATTGGGGGCGCAGAAAAAAATATCGAGAGAGGGAGGGACAGAAAGGTAGAGATAGGGGACAGACAAAATGCAGACAGAGAGTGGGAGTGACACACAGCTAGAGGAAATGGACAGACAGAGGGAGAATGTAATAAAGAGTTGAGAGTGTGACAGACAAAGACGCAGGAGGGAAAGACAGAAAGACCAAAAGAGAGAAAGGACGAGAGACTTTGAGAGAAAGATACAGGGACACAAAAGTGAGAAACAATGAGACATAAAGTGACAATGTGAGAAAGAGACAGGAAGTCATTCAGAGACAGGCAGGAGTTCAGGAAAGACACAGTCTGAAAAGGTGATACTCACCATTACTGTGTGTCCCAGCTCTATCTCTCTCGTTGATTTCTCACACTCCCTCGCTCCCATGAGGGATAGACACTGCTCCTGGGGTTCACTTCAGGCAGGGCCTGTCTCAGGGACGGGTTTGTAAAGGTTCAAAACTTGAACTGAGCTTCCAGCAGTATACACACACACACACACACACACACACACACACACACACACACACACACATCCACACAGAGAAAAGGCTGCAGTTTCAAACCAGAAACAAAACGTTTTTATTCAGACAAGGGAACAGTCTTCTGCAGCCAAGGAACACAGATTTATCCCACAGGGGAACATCGTATTTCCACACAGACAAACACATATGTGAGTGGAATAAACTTAACCAGTAAAGTTAGTGTGTTTATGAGAGTCAACATCAAACTATTTTACAGATGAACACGAAGGAACTAATGAATCTATTGTACCAGTGGACGTTTGTTCATTGTTCAAATGATCATGAGTTTGTTGGACACATTCACCGCCTCCCTGACAATACTTGAGGCACATCACTGCACTGTCTCACCCACTCAATGGTTAAACCTAGGCAAGTGTCATTTACTGCACACATAGTCTGTGTGTGTATATGTTTCTGTTTGTCTGTATATATGAGTGAGTCAGTGCGTCTATGCATGTTTCTCTGTATCTGTATAGATATGCGAGTCCGTGTGTCTGTGTGTATATGTTTCTCTGTGTGTTTATGTGTGTCGGTGTATGTGTTTCTGTGTATCTGTATGTATGTCTTTGTCAGTGCATCTGGATGTCACAATGCTGACACTTTTACAAGCTTATTTTGTCCTTCATTTTTTAAAAACATCTATCAGACATAAATGCAGAAATTAGACCAATCAGCACATCGAGCCTGCTCCATTATTCAATCATGGCTGCTACGTTTCTCATCCCTGTTCACCCTGTAACACTTGATCCCCTTGACAGTTAAGAAATTATCTAACTCCGTCTTAAATATATTCAAAGTCCTGGCCTCCACAGCTTTCTGAGGCAGTGAATTCCATAGATGAATCACTATTTGGCTGATACCGTTTCTCCTTGACTCCATTTAAAAAGGTCTTCCCTTTACACTACAGCTGTGCTCTCGGTCCGAGTCTTTCGGACCAATGGAAACATCTTCCCAACATCCATTCTGTCCAGGACATTCAGTATTCCAGATTTCAATTAGATTCCTCCTCATTCTTCTGAACCCAATCGAGTGTGGACCCAGAGTCCTGAGTCATTCCTCGTATGTTAAGCTTTTCATTCCTGGGGCCATTCTCGTGAACGTTCTCTGAACAGACTCCAGGGCCAGTCCATCCAGGAACGTCAGAAATAAGAGTGATGAACTGACAGCGTGGATCAGTACTTGGGACTATGATGTTGTGGCCATAACAGAGACGTGGTTTTCACGGGGGCAGGGATGGTTGCTAGATGTTCAAGGGTTGAGAACGTTTAAGAAGAACAGGAAGAGTGTAAAATAGGAGGGGTGTAATCAGAGAGTGCATCACAGCTTCAGAAAGGAAGGCTGTTGAGGAAGGTTTGTCGACTGAGTCAGTATGAACAGCAAAGGAGCATCCACCTCATTGAGGGTTTCCTACAGACACCCTAATAACAGTAGAGAGATCAAAATACTCATAGGCTGGCAGATTTTTGGAAAAATGCAGATTTAGCAGGATTGTTGTTATGGCTGACTTCAACTTTCCCAATATTGATTGGAATCTCCTTAGTTCAGATGGTTTGGATGGAGCTGCTATTGTCAGGTGTGTCCAAGAGGGTTTCCTTACTCAGTATGAGAACAGGCCGACGAGGGGAAAGGCCATTTTCGATTTTGTGCTTGGCAATGAGCCAGGACAGGTGTCAGATCTTGCGGTGGGAGAACACTTTGGTAACAGTGACCACAACTGCCTCACATATACCATAGTCCTGGAAAGGGAAAGGAGCAGTTACCAAGGGAAGATATTTAATTGGGGAAGAGGAAATTATGACGTTATCAGACAGGAGTTGGGAAGGACAGATTGGGAGCAATCGTTCCACAGAAAGGGCATAACAGACACGTGGAGAGTATTTAAGGAGCAGTTGTTGCGAGTGATGCACAGATTTGTCCACTGACACAGGCAAGAATAGGTAACATTAAGGTGCCTTGGTTGACAAGAACAGAGGAGCTTCTCGTTAAAAGGAAGAAGGTAGCTTATGTGAGCTGGAGGAAGCAAGGATCTAGCACAGCTTGAGAGAATTGCAGGCTTTCTATAAAGGAGCTCAGAAATGAGTGGGGAGAACCAGGATGGGGCATAAAAAAGGCTTCTCAGGAAGGAGTATGGAGAACCCAAAGGCATTTTACTCATTTGTTAAGAATAAGAGAATGTAGTGTCAGTCAGGGATAGCGTGTGTGTGGAATGTAAGGAGATAGAGGAAGTCTTAAATCAGTTTTTTTTTTGCTTCAGTTTTCACTCAGGAAAGGGGCCTTGTTGTGAATGCGAACTTTGAGGATCTGGGAAAAAGGCATGAACAAATCAAGATTGATGAAGTTGATGTCTTTGGTGATGGCCACCACACTGAGCTCTGTCGCGACCCTTTCTTTATTTTTTTGGGGATAATAATCATGTCTTCCACAATAAAGACTGACACAGAATAATTATTCAATTCTTCAGCCATTTCCTTTCCCCACCACTATCTTTCCGCGTCATTTGCCAGAAGCCCAATGTCCACTTCTATCTCTCTTTTGTCCTTCATTTGTCCAAAGAATCTCTTACGGTATTGCTTGATATGACTGGCTAGCTTACCCTCATATTTCATTGTGATCCTCCTTAATTCTTTTTTGTTGTCCTCCATTGGTCTTTGCAAATGCCTAATGCTTTGGTTTCCCACTGTCCTTCCCCAAATGATCTGTTTTCTCTTTTAGTTTTACAATATTCCTGAATTCCCTCGTCAGCCATGATTACCTCTTCCTCCCTGTACCATGCTTCTTTTCCTTTGGGATGAATCTCTGCTGTGCCTCCTGAGTTACTCCCAGAAACACCTGCCATTGCTGTTCCACTGTCTTTCCTGATACACTCCTCTCCCGGTCAATTCTACCCATCTCCTCTCTCATGCCTCTGTAGTTGGCTTTATTCAGCTCTAATACTGTTACCTTTGATTCCAAAATCTCCCTCTCAATTTGCAGAGTAATTTCAGACATATTATGATCACTGCATGCTGAGGATTCCTGCACCTTAAGCTGCCTGATCAAGTCTGCTTCATTACACATCTCTAAATGCAGACTTGCCTTTTACCTCCTGGGCTCTACCACAAGTTGGTCCAAAAAGCCATTTCATAGGCATTCCACAAACTCACTTTCTTGCGAATTGTTCCCAACGTGATTTTCCTCGTCCACCTGCATATTGAAATCCCCAAATGATCACTGTAACTTTGCATTTCCTTCAAATCTTTTGCATCACCAATTGTATCTTGCGCTCCATCTCCTGACGACTGCTTGGAGACCTGTACATATCTCCAACTATGATTTTGTTTATACTATGCAATTTCTCAATTCCAACGACACGAATAAGAGACGTTGTACAGGCAAAGGTGTTGAAGGGGCTTGAAAGAGCCGAGGTTAACAATGGCAGGGGATTGGCCAGTTCTTCCAGTTCAGGGTTTTCTTTCCAGTTTGGTTTAGCTGTGGCAGTCACAAGATCCTGGAGTTCAGAAAAGATTCCAAGCTTCAGCAATCCCAACTTACTTTCCCCCTTGAATTTCTTTGGATGTTGTTCCCTCCTGCCCTCAAGAATCTGTTTCAGTTTACCTATTTTACTAAAGTGTGTGTTCTGGGATGTCTGGATTGGAACAGTCCCTTCGTTAATTTGCTGTATCTGGATGGTTACGTTTTCCAATAACGAAGTTATTCTAAATTCGGTTTTCTTTTGTTATACTGTTGTGTTTTAATAAATCCTGTTTTTCTGAAAGGTGAGTGGTCTGACCAGCTGCATCACACCTGGAATATTGATTTCCCATCTGCCTTTAAAAAAGAAAACGTTACGATCTAAGCTACCTTCTCAATATATTTTGAGGTGGTCTGGCCTGGTCCATAGCAATATTTGTGTGTATGTTTCGGCGTGGGAGTGCATTTGTATGTGTATGGTTCTGTGTGTTTGTCTGTGTCAGTGTAAAGGTCTGTTTGCAAGTGTGCACCTCAGTCTGTGTCTGTTTCTGTTTCTGTTTTTGTGTGTGTATGAATCTATGTCGGTCTGTATGTTTGTGTGTATAAATGTGCCTGTGTGTGTCTCTTTGTATCTGATTCTCTCCCAGTAACTGTCTGCGTGTCTATCTCAATTGAATTATCTCTGCATAATTATAGCGATGTGTTTGTGAGGTAGTGTATATGGATGTGTGTATTCATCTGTATCTGTGTGTGTGTGTATCTGTGTGTGTGTATGTCTGTATCTGTGTGCGTGTGTGTGTATCTGTGGGGGAGCATGCGTGGGGGTGTGTATTTCTGAGTGTGGAGAGAAGGAGGAGTGAAGCGAGGGCTACCGGGAAGGTAAGGGCTTCATTTATATTTGGGCAGTGGCTAAACAAGTGTCGTATCTCCCTCCCTCCCCCCTCCCCTAACCAGAAGAAAAAGATACTATAAGGTAAGGCTTTTATTTCTTATATTTATTTTCCATTTATTAAAGTTCATTGTTTGGTTTTAGTTGGTTCATATAAAGCTAAACTGACAATGGCAGGGGACTTCAGACCCGTGGCATGTGCCTCTTGCTTGATGTGGGAGTTTAGGAACGTGTCTGACATTCCAGGTTCTTACACCTGCAAGTAGTCTGTCCAGCTGCAGCTCTTGTTTGACCGCATGCCGGCTCTGGAGCTGTGGATGGACACAGTATGGAACATCCGCGATGATGAGGAGATCGTGGATACCATGTTTAGTGAACTGGTCACACCGCAGTTTAGGATTACTGAGGGAGACAGTGAATGGATGACCAAAAGACAGAAAAAGAGCAGAAAGGCAGTGCATTTGTCCCCTGCAGTCATCTCCCTCCAAACCAGGGAGACTGTTTTAGATATTGTTGGGGGAGATGGTTCACCGGGGAGTGCAGCAGTTGCCAGGATCATGGCACCGTCGTGGGCACTGCTGATAGAAGGGCGGGAAGAAGACTCGTAGGACCATAGTCATAGAGGATTCTATTGTGAGGGGAGTGGATAGGCGGTTCTGTCGCTGAAAACAGGACTCGCGGATGGTATGGTGCCTCCTTGGTGCTCGGGTCAGGGATGTCACTGATCGGCTGCAGAACAGTCTAAAAGGTAAGGGTGGCCAGCCTGTTGTCTTGGTGCATACAGGTACCAACGATATAAGTAGAAAGCTAGATGAGGTCCTGAAAGAAGAATTCAGGGAGCTAGGAGAGAAGTTAAAGGGGAGTACCTCAAACGTAGTGATCTCAGCATTACTACTGGTGCCACGTGTTAGCCAGTGCAGAAATGAAAATCTAGGCAGGAATAACAGGTGGCTTGAGAGATGGTGTAGGAGGGTGGAGTTAGGTTTGTTGGACATTGGGACCGGTTCCGGGGAAAGTGGGGCTATTATGAAAGGGACAGTCTACATCGGAACCAGACCGGTAGCAATGTCCTTGGGGGATTTCTTTTTGCTACCGCTTTTGGGGAGGTTT
>NW_025209900.1:0-16068 GCF_004010195.1 Chiloscyllium plagiosum
GGTCCATTGTCAGACAGGGACAGGGAGCTGGTCCGTTGTCAGACAGGGAGCTGGTCCGTTGTCAGATAGGGGACAGGGAGCTGGTCCATTGTCAGACAGGGGACAGGGAGCTGGTCCATTGTCAGACAGGGACAGGGAGCTGGTCCGTTGTCAGACAGGGGACAGGGAGCTGGTCCATTGTTAGGCAGGGGACAGGGAGCTGGTCCATTGTCAGACAGGGAGCTGGTCTAATGCCAGACAGGGTTTAGGGAGCTGGTCCGTTGTCAGACAGGGGACAGGGTGCTGGTCCATTGTCAGACAGGGGACAGGGAGCTGGTCCAATGTCAGATAGGGGACAGGGAGCTAGTCCATTGGTGGACAGGGAGCTGGTCCATTGTTGGACAGGGAGCTGCTCCATTGTTCGGCAGAGGACAGGGAGCTGGTCCGTTGTCAGACAGGGGTCAGGGAGCTGGTCCATTGTTAGGCTTGGGACAGGGAGCTGGTCCATTGTCAGACAGGGGACAGGGAGCTGGTCCATTTTCAGACAGGGGATAGGGAGCTGGTCCATTGTTCGGCAGGGGACAGGGAGCTGGTCCATTGTCAGATTGGGGATATGGAGCAGGTCTATTGTCATACAGGGGACAGGGAGCTGGTCCATTGTCAGATAGGGGACAGGGATCTGGTCCATTGTCAGATAGGGGAAAGGGAGCTTGTCCATTGTCAGACAGGACCATCTCCTCTGTCACCTCCAGCCAAGTTTGTGGATGACACAAAAACATGTTGAAAGGCCAGTGGTGTGGATGGTGCGTGGTATATAAACAGGTTAAACGAGGGGACCAAAACTTGTCAAAAAGAATATCATTTGGTAAAGAGTAATGTTATGCAAGTTAGCGGGAAGAACAGCGCAGCAGAATAGAATGCCTTGAAGAGACATGCTGATGATATCAAGCAAGTGTCTTCGAACTGGGCCTGAGGTATAGAGGTCTCAGATTCCATCTTACCCCGGTTCCATGAAGCATGACACACTGATGAAATTTATTTGTTGCTGATTAACCAAATACTGTTGAAGACATTACTTGTGACTGTGAATGTAATGTTTGTACGTTACAGATTGTTGTAATTTCTATTGTGGTGGATTCTTCAAGACTACATTTCACATGTATAGTTCTTATTCTCCATGGGATCACATAACCATTGCTGCATCAGTTGTACATGCTTATCTGAAGGCAATACGCATGTCATGGTTAGCAATACAGGCCCTTTGTCAGGAAAATCAACGGCACATCAACCAATTTGGTGATTCAGCATAATCACTTTCTGGGAATACAGCCACAAACATCATTGAGTTCTTTGAGAAGGTGATCAAACAAGTTTATAGGGATAAAGTGTTTGATGTGCTGTATTTGGATTTCAGTAAGGCGTTTGATATGGTTCTCATGGTAGGCTATTGCACAAATTACGTAGGCATGGGATTGAGAATAATTTCGCGATTTGGATCAGAAACTTTCTCACTGTAAGAAGACAGAGGGTGGTGTTTGATCAGAAATATTCATTCTGGAGTTCAGTTACTAGTGGTGTACTGCAAGGATCTGTTTTGGGTCGACTGCTGCTTGTTATTTTTATAAAGTACCTGAATGAGGGCAGAGAAGGATGGATTGGAAAATTTGTAGATGACACTCAGGTTGGTGAAGCTGTGGACAGTGGGGAAGGACATCGATATGCTGCAGAGCCCGGCTGAGAGATCGCAAATGGAGTTTAATGCAGAAAAGTGTGAGGCGATTCACTTTGGAAGGAGCCACAGGAAGAAAGAGTATTGGGCTAATGGCAAGATTCAGGGTAGTGTGGATGAACAGTAAGATCTCGGTGTCCATGGACAGAGTTCTCTGAAAGTGGCCACCCACGTTGATAGGGTTGTTAAAAGCCAACACACTGTACGTCTTATTGGCAGAAGCATTGAGTTTTGGAACGATGAGGTCATATTGCAACTGCCCAAAACTCTGGTGTGCTTGCAGTTGGAGTATTGTGTACAGTTCTGGTCACTGCATTATAGGAAGGATGTGGAAGCACTTGAAAGTGTGCAGAGGAGACTTACCAGGATGTTGCCTGGTACGGAGGGAAGGTCTTATGAGGAAAATCTGAAGGATGTGATGCTGTTTTCGTTCGAGTAGAAGGTTGAGAGGTGACTCAACGGAGACTCAATGGTGAGAGCCTTTTTCCTTGGATGGTGATGGCTAGCATGAGTGGACTTATATTTAAATTGAAGGTGATAGACATAGGACAGATGATGAGTGAGTTTCTTTACTCAGTAGTAAAGATGTGGAACATCCTGCCTGCAACAGTTCGTCAGATAAATAGATGAATTAAAGTGGAACAGTGTGGGATAGATGCACTTCAGATTGATTTCACAGGTTAGCACAACAGCGAGGGCTAAAGGGCCTGTCCTGTGCTGTCATGTTCTATGTTCTACAAGACATGGCCAGCTCTGTTCCTGAGAGAGTCCCTTCTCATGAGGGTCCCATTGGTTCCAGTTTCCCAGTGTCAGAGGTACAGCCAATACAGCCTGTGAAGGCGCAGTGTCAAGAACACAACCTACTGGTCAGGGCCCAGCTGGATTGATTTGTAACCAGGCACCTTATTAAAGCTGCTGTCCTGACCCTGGCCAACCAACCAGGCTCTACCTGGAGAACTAAACTGTCCTCTTTGACGATGGGTTGCATGAGTGTGGCAGCAGATTGCCGCTATTGGGAGTTCTTCACACTTGCTCGAAGCGTGGACTGCAGGTTGTTCCTGACTGGAACCCTGGCTGGGATGGCATTGATATTGAGGGAGGATGGTCTCCTGCTTCAGAAACCCACTGACTGGCTTGGACTTTGGTTCTGGGTTGGACTTTGTTTTAACTGCTTTCTGTCCCGATCCTTGTGCTGTCATCACCATTGGTCTGATTCTCAGCTTGGGTTTTGTATTTTCAGCTCCATTCCCCTGAGTCTGATCCTGGATTGGAGAGTGAACTGGACTGAAAGTTGCAGGTACAGATTTGTTATCGAACTGAGATGAGAATGTTGTAGGGATTGGATTCCTGAAGTAATCCCCACTTTCCTTACCTTTGGAATAACTGAGCCCTTTGCTTAAGACTGTTCCAGTCTCTTTCCCGTTGACCCGAAGCTGTCCTTCTTTCATTTCCTTCGTCCAATAACCAATCCTGATCATGTGCGCATTTTCCTTCACCAATGGCTGGGTGGGAGACACACAACAGGAATATCACTCGGCCATTCAGCCCTTCTAGACCGTCCCTGTTCAAAAATGTTCGAACTAAACGGCATCCTCCATGTTCCTCTCTCTCTTTTATGAATTGGATCACTTCCCTGAATTAGCACCAGCATGTTATACTGACATTCCCAGTTTTATGGGACAGAGAATTGTAAACATTCCAAACCTGTGGAATTATGCGATACTTTGTAACATTGACTAGCTCCTGAACTGTGACCTGTTGCCCTCTAGTAGAGGTCTCTCCAGCTCTGGTGGGAAACAACCTCCTGGCCCTGAGCCTGTCACTCTCACGAAAGAATTGTTCCAATGGGATAACGTCATTGTGAATCCTGTGTAGACTTTTCTCATTTCAGATCAGTTCCTCATTCGTTAACTGGTGTCTTTCAGATCACTGGAGACTTCCTGATCTACACCACCCACCTGACCTACACCCCAAACTATCCTGGATCTGTCATTGTGAGAACCAATGCGGCTGTTGTTCTCATTGAGTGCCGTTATTTGAGATGAGGTGTCAATATGATCCCCACCTGCTGCTGTTGTCTGACCCTGGCCTAAAATGGCTGCCCTGTATCTCCCCCGGAAGGGCAATGTCAGCAGTAACCCCATCAAGCCCACCTGGATCCCATTCAGCTCCACCAGGTCTGGAGGAGGCCATCTGTCATTCTCCCTACGCCTAATGAATGGGATGATTGGTGGCTGAGCAGGGATCTCCTGGTGTCACTCACTGGGAGGTGCATGCACTGTCTCCAACCCTTGTCCTCCTGTACTTCAGGTGACTGGCTCACAGAGCGCCCTTCCACTCTCTACTCCCTGGGAGACCTCATTCACACTGAGGCGTCTGTTTAAATGGCCAACCAGGTGCCCCTGAAGCTGTACATTGCTCGCAGTACAGCTGCACTGAGCCCAGACAAGGACTCCAAACCGAGATACAGAATCATTGACGACAAAGAAGGAGGGGCTCTCTGCTTTCGCCAGCTGCTCCCATCACAATGGCTTCACTCCATTCATTTCACGGCCCTTTGTCCATCTGCAGTGACCTCCTGGACAGCAATAGTGAGGACTCCTTTTCAAACTTTGCATTGCCAGGAGATAGACCAGAGCCAGACAAGCTCCGGTTTAACATGGTTGCCTTCCATTTCTCTGGAGATGAGTGTTTCTTGGCAAGACGAAGCTTCCAATTGGCTTATCTACATTGGGAGGGAGTCAGTAAATACTAACTTGTTCTTAATGTGTCACTCAGATTTTATCAACTTCACCTGAAAGTTGTTGAAGTGGACCAGAGAGATTCCAGGAACAAAGCTTGTACTTTCCAGAACCTGCAGAATATGTAATTGCTATCTCTGTGTCACTCAGGGATGTTATTGTTGGGAGAGAAGACGCACCATGTGGTTGATGGGCTATACCTCTTGTTTAGCTGGACCCCATTGGAGGAATCGAACAGTGACATTTGTGCCTTTTGCCATGTGGGGAACTGTGGGAGCACAAGGGAGATCCTGTTCCCCTCCAGACGAAGGAGAGATCTTGGCCCTGAAACTGGTAGGACATTGATCCTTCGATATTGTGGCTCCCCCTCTCTGCCCCCTCCCTGACTGGGATGTTTGATCTTGCAGAGAGTGAAGCTGGATTGAAGTGGGAAGGGGTGTCCTCATTTGGCCCCCTGATCATTCGCATACTGAGCTGACCAACCCGGCAACTGAGCCCCTTCCTGAGTTTGAGGGAAGGATGCAGAGAGTTCTCCAATTGGGAAGATGGACGTCTGCGCATTTTTCTTCCTATCCCTGTTTCACTCAGTAACCATTGGTTTCTCCTTGTTTTCTCGGTGTGGTGTCAGAGCTGATTGTGTTGGTGACCCTGACTGTGACAGTTGTCTGTCTGATCTCTGCTTCATCGCTGGCCTTGTTCCTGTACAGGTAACACAAGCAAGCTCTGTCCAACTATTGATCCAATCCTCAATAAAGCAGTGATTCTGTATCTTGTTGTCTCTGAGCTGTCTGTTGTCTCTGCCTCCTCCATGTTTTCATTTGTGGGACTGAAGCGTATCCAAGCCCAGAACCCCACTTCCTGAGTGACTGTTACTGAAAATTGAAAGAATTCCTCGGACTTTTGGGCTGTTTCAATTGATCTCCTTGCCCACTCTGTTTGGCGGTGGGAGTTGGGGGCTGTCTATTTGGGGCGGCACGGTGGCACAATGGTTAGCACTGCTGCCTCACAGCGCCAGAGACCCGGGTTCACTTCCCGCCTCAGGCAACTGTCTGTGTGGAGTTTGCATATTCTCCCTGTGTCTGCATGGGTTTCCTCCGGGTGCTCCGGTTTCCTCTCACAGTCCAAAAATGTGCAGGTTAGGTGAATTGGCCCTGCTAAATTGCCCATAGAGTGAGGTGAAGGGGTAGATGTGGGGGAATGGGTCTGGGTGGGTTGCACTTCGGCAGGTCGGTGTGGACTTGTTGGGCCGAAGGGTCTGTTTCCATACTGTAAGTAATCTAATCTACCTGTAGTTTCACAACATTATTGTCAGTCAGGCCCCATGATGTAACAGCGCTGATGGGATAGTCGCTCATCCTTCATGATGCTGTTTCCTAATGAAACGACTTGAGATTCTGAACGTCCACACTCAAAGAGACTTTAAATTGCACTTACATTTTTGAACTCAATACATTTCTGAACACTCTGCTCCAGCTGCTGCCTCTCATCCCACTGCAACTGTCTTGATGCCTTCAAACCTATACCTCGATTATTACATTTCCAACTTCTTCCATCTTTCCACCTCGAACAGCCCGATCTGATACATGCCCTTGACCTCAAAGGTCATGAGTGAATGTAATGCTCCCAGTAGTTTACAAAGTTTTGCATCAATCTAAAGTTGGAAGTATGTGCTTTAAGTAAAGCATGGTGGCTCACAACACCAGGGGATCTGTTTCAACTCCTTGGGTGACTGTGTGTAAACTCGATACTGACATTATCCTCACATCTGCGAGAGTTTCCTTTGGATGCTCTAATTTCTTCCCACAGTCAAAGGATTTGAGGGTTAGGTGGATTGGCCATGCAATATACCCCTCGTGTCTCAGGGTGGGTAGGTTAGGCTGATTAATCCTTGGAAATGCAGGGTTATAGGGATCGGGTGCAGCTGTGAGTGGTGTTCTTCAGGGGATCGGTGTGGATTTGATGGGCCGAATGGCCTTCTCCCACCCTATAGGGATTCTGGGAAGGCCTCGAGCAAGATGTGTAAAACAGCAACACAGATAGTCAGAAGAGTCGATGCTTCAGGTATAAGCCTTTCATCAGATAATTCACCATGGACAATTCACCAAACCGGCATATATTTGGACTGTGAGGGAAGGAGAGCACCATGCAGTCATGGGGAGAAAATGCAAACTCTACACAGGCAGTCACGCGAGGCGGGAGTTGAACCTGGGTCCCTGGTACAATGAGGCAGCGGAGCTAACTGCTGAGCTAACATGATACTCGCTTTTTTTTTGTTCTTCAATATGTACAGTTAGCTGCGACATCTGTTAAAGGGGCTGAGCTCTTTGTTCAAGACCCAATTTGCACATTTTGCCCAATTTAAACCAGATACTGAACTTGTTCTTTCAGGGAGGAATTGTACCACTGAAACAGTTGAGTCGAGTTGATTGGACGTCGACAGGATTAATGCTATTTTTGTTCTTTGTTTCCTTTTATAAGTTTGATCATTAAAACAAAGGGATATCTTATCCCATTCACCAAGTGTTCCCTGAACTTCGCCTGGGTCACAGCATAAATATAGGTATTAGGACAGCAACTCAGGAGTTGGAACATCAATGCCATTTCTTGAACAAAAGAAGGCAAAGATATATCTTAATGACCCAAATATCACATTCGATTGTATATGGGAAATAGATGGTGCATCGGGGTGGTTGAGAGCCCAATGATACGTAGGGCCAGACCAACAGCCAGAAGGCGATTAGGCCGTCCTCAGCGCTGTCACCCCAGGCGGGTACCAGGGCAGGCTGTCTTAGAGGTGGTCGGAAGGTGCTAAGGGCGGACTGAGAGCTGGAAGGGGCATGGGGTGGACCGAGAGATGGAAGGTGCATAGGGGCGGCTGCCTTAGAGTGGCCGAGGGATGGGGTTCTTGCTGTGTTTCTGGGGGTCTGTATTGTATGCACTGTTTCTTACGTAACTTGACTGCCTTATATGTAGAAATGCCATTGTCACTGTTGTAATGATTGAAACTGGGATCTAAAGTTTGTTCTCATTTCCCAGAAAACCGGTTGAATGTCAGGGTTAGGGGCTTGGCATTGCCATTCCCCTCTCTTGTAAAATTGCTGTTTCTTTGTGTTGGAGAGATTTGCCCAATAGGTTAGAGATCACAAAACACAGCTCGAGGTGAAATTGGCAAACAGTTTATTGCAAGTGATATCACTGGAGGAGAAAGCAGATTAGCTGACTTTTTTATATTTCAAAATATACTTTATTCATAAAATAATTTGATTTTCTGTACAGTTGGTCATGTCATACATACGTAAACATTTACATACAGAGATCAGAATTTATCATTTTTATATACAGAACTGTACGTTTATCAATCATATATCCATATATTTAGCTGAGGCGTCAGCAGAGCCCAAATGACTGTGTGGGCCCCCTGTTCTTCTTAGGCAGGCAGATGTTACGCGGTGGTCTTTCCCCACCGTGCCTTGGCGGCAGCTGCCCCAAGCTTCAGCACGTCCCTCAACACGTAGTCCTGGACCTTAGAATGTGCCAGTTTGCAACACTCAGTCGGGGTCAACTCCTTCAGCTGGAAGATCAACAAGTTTCGGACCGCCCAGAGAGCGTCCTTCACCGAGTTGATGATCCTCCAGGCACAGTTGATGTTCGTCTCGGTGTACGACCCAGGGAACAGACCGTAGAGCACGGAGTCCCATGTCATGGCGCTGCTCGAGACGAACCTCGACAAACACCACTGCATTCCTCTTCAGACTTCTTCTGCGTGGGCACATTCCAGAAGGAGGTGTGTGACAGTCTCGTCCCCCCGCAGCCGCTTCGAGGGTAGCGTGTGGTGCGGCTGAGAGTCCGGGCATGCATTAAGGATCTCACAGGCAGAGCTCTTCTCACCATGTCTTGGTGCTAGTTGGAAAGTTCTGGCGATGAGGCATTCTGCCAAATGGCTTTGACAGTCTGCTCAGGGAACCGCTCGATAGGATCCGCCCTCTCCTTTTACCGAAGGGTCGCAAGGACACAACGTGTTGACCATTTCCTGATGGACTTGTGGTCAAAGGTGTTTTTCTTCATAAACTTCTCCACGAAGGACAGGTGATACGGAATGGTCCAACTACTCAGAGCGTTCCGCGGCAGCGAGGCCAGGCCCAACCTTCGCAACACCGGCGACAGGTAGAACCTCAGTACGTAGTGACACTTGGTGTTTGCATACCGGGGATCCACACACAGCTTGATGCAGCCACACACAAAGGTGGCCATCAGGGTCAGGGTGGCATTGGGTGTATTTTTTTTCCCCGCTGCCCAGATCTTTGTACAGCGAATCTCTTCGGACCTGGTCCATTTTTGACCTCCATATAAATTGGAAGTTGGCCCAGCTGACTGCAGCGGCACAGGTTCTGGGAAGAGGCCAGTCCTTGCAACGTATAACAGCAATGACAGTGTCTCACACCTGATGACCAGGTTTTTTCCCGCGATGGAGAGCGATGCCCAGTTTCTGCCTCACTTTGCTGATACGCTCCTCCCAAGACTTGGCACACGGCCCAGCCCCAGCGAACTAAATACCCAGCACCTTCAGATGGTCGGTCCTGACGGTAAAGGGGATCGAGGATTGGTCGTCCCAGTTCCCGAAGAGCATGGCCTCGCTCTTGCCTCGGTTTACCTTGGCCCCGAGGCCCGTTCGAGCTGGTCACATATGCACATGAGTCTGTGCACGGACAGCGGATCCGAGCAGAAAATAGTGACGTCATCCATGTACAGGGAGTCCTCAACTTGCAGCCTCTGCTCTCAGGAATAGTCACACCTCCCAGGCTCGTATCCTTCCTGATGGACTCGGCAAATGGCTCTATGCAACACACAAACAAGACAGGAGAGAGAGCAGCCCTGCCTGACTCCAGATCTGATTCCCACCCACTGATTGGGACTGCACTGACAATGTTGGTGTAGAGCAGTCTGATCCAATTGCAGATTCCCTCCCCAAAGCCCATTTTGGAGAGAACATCTCTCATATACGTGAGTGATATCCTGTCAAAGGCTTTCTCCTGGTCCAGGCTGATCAAGCAGGTGTCCAACCCTCTGTCCTGCATGTAGGTGATCGTATCCCTGAGGAGTGTGAGACTCTCAGCGATCTTCTTGCCCGGTACAGCACAGGTTTTGTCAGGGTGAATCACCGACCCCAGAGCAGACCTGACCCGGTTGGCGATTACCTTTGACAGAATTTTGTAATCCGCATTCAAAAGTGAGATTGGTCTCCAATTTTTGAGTTCCTCCCTTTCCCCCTTCTGCTTGTAGATGAGGGTGATGATGCCTTTCCTCATGGATTCACTCATGGTACCTGCCCGAAGCATACTGACATACTCCTCCAGCAAGTCCTGGCCAATCAAGTCTCACAGAGCAGAAAACAGATTAGCCGATACAGAACTGACAGTCTGCACAGAGAATTTGATTTTTCCTCCAAGAGCTGAGGATGAAACCAGTTTTATAGTAATGATGCACAATGACACTGATTAAGAAATCGGAAAATACAATGTTTCTTAAAATGGAGTTATTTAGTGGCAAGGGTACTAATTGGAAAAAAGTTTATCCGATGAATGTCCTGTTCCTTCACACAATGCAACATCCTGATAGTAACATGGATCCATTCATCTTCCCAGGTAGATGTTCAAGTCTTTTCTGGAGTGGTGAGGTGCTTCCATTGTCCTGTGGTGCCTATCTGTCTGTCCCACTGTTTGTGTGGCTTTGCTACTGCTGGGTAGTGAAACAGCCCTGAGGGCTTTGAGCCTCTGTCATGTCCATGGGAGCTTGAAAGCGTATTCCACTGTCTGCGTATCATCTGCCCCAGTTCGTGAGCTGCTCGGGAATTCTAGGTGTCCTGGTAAAATTTGGTCACTTTGCTTTTGTGGGCCTATTGTGGGTTAGCAAATCTTTTCCCATACTTTGTACACAGCTGTAAGTGTTAATTGTTTTTGTAAATTGTGAATTGCTTAACAAAATATAAAAATAATAAACAGGAGAATCAGAGTCTTCTCAATTTAGGGGACTGACTCTGTGCTGCCCGAATTGCTGTGCTCTTCCAGCACCACTGATCCAGAATCTAGTTTCCAGCATCTGCAGTCATTGATTTTACCTCTGTGCTGCCACAGTAATTCTGTTGTCGTTGGTTTCTGGTCCTTCTTTCTTTGGGGAAAACCTGATTCCTGAACTGGCTGAATTATTTAGCCAGTATGTTAGCTGGTATTCCTTTAGCGAGGACTGATTTCTAAACTGCCTGATGCACACAATGTGTTTCAGGTGTAACTCAGTTCTCATTGGGGGATTGTTGTATCACTGGCTGGTTGCAGCCTGTTTGTTAATCTTTTCTGTTTCACTTTTAAACAAAAGGACAACGTTGATTTTTCTGGTAGGGCTTACACCTGGACTCTAGTTTTCTCTGATTTTTTGGAAGTGTCTTCACTGATTTTTGTGTTTGGACCGAGCCCGTGTGAAGAAATACATCTTACCAGATGAGCTGTTCCTGTGTACAGGCCTCGCCCTGGGACTGGGCTTCTAAAGATTGAACACCTGTGTGTGTGCTGGGAGGTGAGCACTTGCTGTATCCTGGAGTTTGGGAGAAGACCTTTCCTTGAGGAGTGGACCAAATACCTGTGAGTTAACTGCACCTTTACAATGTACTATGTTCCTGACAGTGGTCCTGGTGTTCCAAGGCTGTGCCAGCACTCCCTGGAGACTGAACATCTGTGGGGTGTGGGGTGTAGGGTGTAGGTGTAGGGTGTAGGGTGTAGGCTGTAGATTTGCTGCCTTTGGGAGTGGATACTGTTTTTTGCAACAGACTCTGCAGTTTGGAGTGGACTCAATTTCTGACAAAGCCTTTGTATATTGTAGTGGATTCTGTTCCTGGCAATGGATGCTACAGTTTGAAGAGAACTGTTTATGGTACCAGAACGGACTCTGTTAATAATTATCTGTGTCATGTGGTTTGTTGGAGTTATCACCCGCACTGTCTCGTGTGTCCCTGGGTCCAACAGGCCTTACTGTGCGATGGGAAGCTCACAGGACACCCTGACAGCTGGAGGGTGGGTAGGTCATCCTGTGAACCTTAAGGTTTGTAGGCTGTCCTAAAAGCTGGAAGGTGGGTAGGCCACCCCGTTGCCAGTCTCCCTGAGAGCCAGAAGGTGGGTATGCAGTTCTGAGCGCTGTCGTCCTAAGAGGGGTGATCGGGACGGGCTGTCCTCGAGGTGGTCAGAAGGCATGTCAGAGCAGCTGAGAGCCAGAAGGCATGCAGGGGCAGGCTGAGATCTGGAAGGCTTGTGGGCTGCCCTGCACGCTGTCATCCCAGGGGAAGGGGGGCGGGTTGTCCTCGAGTTGGCCGGAAGCTGTCAGGGTAGTCCACGGGCCAGATGGCGCATTGGGGCGTGTGAGAGCCCAATGGTACTTGGGGGAAGACCAAGAACCGGAAGGCGGGTAGGCCATCCTGACTGCTGTCACTCCCGGCGGGTACCGGGGCAGGCTGTCCTGGAGGTGATTGAAAGGTGTGTCAGGGCGGACCGAGAACTTGAAGAGGCACGGGGTGGACTGAGAGACAGAAGGTGCGGGCTGCCTTAGAGTGGCTGAAAGGTGGGAGAGTTGCAGGGGCTTGCTGGGTTTTTTTCTGGTGGTCCGTATTGTATGCACTGTTTCTTACGTAATTGGACTGTGTTATATGTACAAATATCATTTTTACTGTTTGTAATAATTGAAACTGGGATTTGAGGTTTGTCCTCCTCTCCCTGAAAACCGATTGAATGTCAGGATTTGGGTCTTGGCTTTGCCATTCCTCTCCCTTGTGAAATTGCTGTTTCTCTCTGGACAGCTGTTAAATGTTAATTGTTTTGTAAACTGTGAATTGTTTAATGAAATATTAAAAAATATAGGAGATTTACAGTCTTCTCAATTTAGGGGACTGACTCTGTGCTGGTTGGGCCACAGTCAGTGTGTTACTGTTACTGTTGGTTTCTGTTTTTTTTGGGGGGGAGGGGGGGAATCCGTATTCCTGAACTTGCTGAATTATTTATTCAGTCTGTTAAATGGTATTCATTTAGTGAAACTGTGTGCATCAGGCATTTTAAAAATCAATGTGTTTCAGGTGTAACTCAGTTCACTGGCTGTTTACAGCCTTTGTGTTGCTCTTTTCTCTTTCACTTTTGAGAAAAGGACAATGTTGGTTTTCTTTGTTTTTAGTTTGTGTCTTCATTTTTTTTGGTGTTTGGACTGAGCCCTTATGGAAAACTACTTCTTATCAGATGAGCTGTTCCTGTGGGGAGGCCGAGCCCTGGGACTGGGCCTCTGAAGATTGAACACCTGTGTGTGTGCTGGGAGGTGAGCACTTCCTGTATCTTTAGAGTTTGGAAATAGACCCTGCCTTTGGGAGTTGAACGAAACCATGAGTTAAGTTCAACTTGACAATGTACTATGTTCCTGTGAGTGGGCCTGGTTGTCTGTGGATGGGCCAGAACTCTAGGGAGACTGAATACTTGTGTGTGGGGGGTGTGCATTTGCTGCTTTCAAGAGTGGACACTGCCCTCGGTTGTGCAATCAGTTTTTTACCAATGGACTCTGCAGTTTGGAGTGGACTCCATTTCTGACCATGCGCTATGAATACTGGAGTGGACTTGTTCCTGTGATTGGAGTCTACATTTTGAAGAGAACTGTTTTTGGTAATAGAGTCTGTGTGCAAGAAAGGACTCTGTTTCCTGATAATTGATATCTTGTGTTTTCTTTGGTTGTGGTTATCACCTGCATTGTCTTGTGTGTCCCTGGCTTTGGCAGGCCTTACTGTGAGCTGGGAAGCTCATAGGTCGTCCTGAAAGCTGTCGTCCTGAAAGCTGTCACCCTGACAGCCGGAGGGTGGGTAAGCCATCGTGTGAAACTGAAGGTTGTTCGGATATCCCGAAAGCTGGAGGGTGGGTAGGTCACTCCGATGCCAGTCACTCTGAGAGCCAAAAGGTGGATAGGCTGATATGAGCGCTGTCATCCCGAGAAGGGGTAATCGGGACGGGTTGTGCTAGTGGTGTTCAGAATGTGTCAGAGTAGCCGAGAGGCAGAAGGCATGTAGGGGCAGGCTGAGACCCGGAAGGCTTGTAGGCTGTCCTGCATGCTGCCATCCCAGTGGGAAGGGAATGGGCTGTCCTGGAGGTGGCCGAAAGGTGTCAGGGTAGTCCATGGGCCAGATGGCACATCGGGGTGGGTGAGAGCCCAATGGTACGTCGGGGCTGACCGAAAGTTGGAAGATAGGTTGGCCGTCCTCAGTGCTGTCACCCCAGGCCAGTACCAGGGCAGACTGTCCTAGAGGTGGTCGAAAGGTGTGTCAGGGCGGACTGAGAACTGAAAGGAGCATGGGGTAGACCGCGAGCCGGAAAGTGTGGAGGAGCGGGCTGCCTTAAAGCGGGCAGAAGGCGGGAGGGGTGGGGTGGGGGGTGGCTTGTTGGGTTTCTGGGATCTATATTGTATGCTTTTTATGTAATTGGACTGTCTTATATGTATAAATGTCATTGTTACTGTTTGTAATGATTGAAACTGGGATTTGAGGTTTGTCCTCATTTCACTGAAAACTTGTTGAATGGTAGGGTTTTGGGTCCTGTCTTTGCTGCTCCTCTCCCTTGTAAAATTGCTGTTTCTTTGTCTAAAACTGTTAATGTAAACTGTCTTGTAAATTTTGATCTTTTAAATAAAATTTAAAAATAAACAGGAGAGTCAGGGGTTCTGTTTACATTGAGAGCTAGCTCTGAGGGAGCTGGATCAGTGTAATGGACTCTCCGTGTGTCTCTGAAGGGTGACTTAGTGATGGGATACCAGCCTCTGTGGAATTACTTCAGTGATGATGAGAGTGGCATTAACAATGTTACCATGCAAAAGCTGCTCCTGGCTGATACCCAACTGCATTCAAGCAGGCACTAAATCTGGCCTGGCCATCGGCAAGCATGGGGCGTGGATCATTGGAGTTACAGGTTCTGCTGATGGAAGTGAGCACCCTCGCCAGGCCAACTGAGCATGGGGGGCACTAAGTGACTGAAGGCAATTGCATAGCCTCACTCAGGATGTATCCTGATAAGATGGACTCTAGGTCACGCCTCACAGGACAACCCCAAATCAAAGCCATACCTCGGCCAAGTGGTTAACATTTTTTTCAAAGTCAGGGTTGACAAGCCATTGTAGTTGTTGCTGGTATGTGGACCTGAGACAGCAAAGTGGTCCCACTCGATCTAATGACGTAAGAGAGCTCATAGGCGAGTATCCAGGAGAGTGCACGCCCTGAAGAATCCACCTACAGCAGTTATTTCCAACTTCCAAGTGGGAACTGAATGAAATCTGGATAAATAGTACCAGTGGAGGTGGATAACAATGCAGCTGTTTCAGTAATTTCAGAATCAGACTTGAATACAGCTTACCCTGGGACTTTAACTTTTAAATTTGCCCAAGACCCCAGTTAGACTGAGAACCTACAAAGGGGATCTTTTATAGATTCAGAGCACAACTTCAGTTCCATTCTTTTCTGAGAAACAGCTGTTTCAGTTCCCACTGATTGTAGTAAGAACCTTGCCTGATGGGGTGAAATTGATTCAGAAATATTCACCTTGATTTTCCGATTAGAAAATGGCTGCCTGAGTGAAGTCCAAATGAAATACCTGGATATATCTCAGGAAGGTCTAAGGGCTATGAAAGTAGCCAAGGCCACCTTGCATGTTGACCAGGAGGCAATTCCACCGTTCTGCAAGGTCCACCCAGTATCTTATATACAAAGGTCGAGGTAGGAGTCAGGAGAGTGGAAAATGACAGAATCATCAAACCGATATATTTTGTGGAATTGACAACACCGGTCTTACCCATACTGAATCTTGATCGGCCTTTGTAGGGATTTTAACCAAACGGTAAACTGCTTTTTAAAGCTGGAAAAATACCCAATCTCTCACGTAGATTTGTGCATATGTCCTCTATTGGGGGGGCGGTCCTTCACAAAGCTGGACATGAGCCACACGTACTTGCAATTGTAGTTAGATGAGGATTCCCAGAAGTCTGCTGCAATTAATACCCAGAAAGATTTGTACTGATACAAATTACTGCTTGTGCCATTTTTCAGCAAATGATGGAGAACATTTTATGTGGTCTACCCAAGGTTTCCATTTATCTGGATGACTTACTAATAACAGGGAGAACTGAGAAGGAGCAGGAGATATCTTCGACATGGTCCTTACATGTTTCTCTCAGGTGGGCCTGAAAAGGGAAATATGTGTGCTGCAGTTTCCACCCCCCACCCCCGCCCCAAACGTGACCTCCTTTGGATACGGAGTTGACAAGACAGGTTTCACCGATTGGTAGATAGAGAGGGTGATCAATATTGCAGTGACTCCCACATCTGTCCTGGATCTTGATTCTTTCTTTGGGCTGGTGAGTAATTATGGAAAGTTCATGCATAACCTCATCTCAATTCTGACACCTTTGCATCAACTCTTAAGAAAGGGTCAGCCTTGGAAATGGTTGGTGATTATTTTCCAGAGTTCGAATGATTCGGGATCAGTTCCTGCGGATTGGAGGGTGGCTAATGTTATAACACTTTTTAGGAAAGATGGGAGAGAGAAAATAGGAAATTATAGACCA
>NW_025209900.1:17131-17920 GCF_004010195.1 Chiloscyllium plagiosum
AGAAACTTGTTCACCCAGAGAGTGGTGGCTGTGTGGAATGCTCTTCCCCAGAGGGCAGTGGAGGCCCAGTCTCTGGGTTCATTTAAGAAAGAGTTGGGTAGAGCTCTCAAGGATAGTGGAATCAAGGGTTATGGAGATAAGGCAGGAACAGGATACTGATTAAGGATGATCAGCCATGATCATATTGAATGGTGGTGCAGGCTCGAAGGTCAGAATGGCCTACTCCTGCACCTATTGTCTATTCAGAAAGTAGGGAGGTATGGGATACAGGGAAACCCGTCTGTCTGGATATAGAATTGGCTGGCCCATAGAAGACAAAGGGTGGTAGGAGATGGAAAGCATTCAGCCTGGAGCTCGGTGACCAAATATGTTCCGCAGGGATCTGTTCTGGGACCTCTTTTTGTGACTTTTATGAATGACTTGGATGAAGAAGTGGAAGGGAGGGTTAGTAAGTTTGCCGATGACACAAAGGTGGGTGGAGTGGTGGATGGTGTGGAAGGCTGTTGCAGGTTGCAATGGGACATTGACAGGATGCAGAGCTGGGCTGAGAAGTAGCAGATGGAGTTCAACCTGGAAAAGTGTGAAGTGATTTATTTTGGAAGATCAAATTTGAATGCAGATTACAGGGTAAAAGGCAGGATTCTTGGTAGTGTGTAAGAACAGGCGGATCTTGGGGTCCATGTCCATGGATCCCTCAAAGTTGCCTCAAGTTGATCAGGTTATTAAGATCAGGTTTTACGGTGTATTGGCTTTCAATGGCTGAGGCATTAATTTTAAGAGCCGCTCTAC
>NW_025209901.1:0-14567 GCF_004010195.1 Chiloscyllium plagiosum
GGCCTGGCGACTAGTCAATCTTAATTTTTGACAGAATTTTCAGCACATCAGCTTCCTCTATCCCTAGCCATTCCAGCATGCACATCGGCTTTTCAAAAGTTTCATTCACCACAAAGTTCGTTTGGCGTCTAATAGCCCAAATAGACCCTTTGATCCAACGTGCCCATGCTCGCCAGGTTTTTCAAAGTAAGTTAGCCCCATCTGCTTGCACTTGTCCTATATGCCTCTAAATGTTTCCCATTCATATGTTTGTTAAAATATCATTGAAATTTTACAATTGTACTTGTATCTGCCATTCTCCCTCTGGAAGCTCATTCCATATACACACCAACTTCTGCATGAAAGCCTTGCCCTTTTGTCCATTTTAAATCTTCCCCCTTTCACCTTAAAGTTATGTCCTCCATGTATGAACTTCCCTTTCCTATGAGAAAATACCTTGTCAATTCACACTACCCATACCTCTCATGACTTTATAAGCTTCTATAATGTCACCCCTCAACCTCCGACACTCCATCTGATACTAACTTCAAGAACAAACATTTAAAGATAAGCACTGCAAATTCGAAATAATATTAAAAATGACAGGTAAACAACACTCAGCCCAAACCTCATACTGTGATTTGTTTTTCTCCATGTTATAATACTAAGGGAGCAGGAAACTCTTACTAGTTCGAAAAAGAAGTCAAACACCTAAATTCCTTTGTCTAAAGGGGGTGATGGTTTCTACAGTGAAAACGTATCTCTGGCCAGATCAATGTCACAAAGGGAATTCTTATATCACACGGTCAGCATGCAGTTACCTTTAGCAGAGTGAAATAAAGGCTGAATATATTATTTTGGATTTTGGATCTCAATGTGAATTCAGGGCAAAGGAGGAGAGGTGTTTTCAATAAGGTTTACTCCAAGAAGGAAACTTTCCAGAATGAGATGTGAGTGGGAGATGTAAAACAGCATGAATGGAGAGGCCTAGCCACACTGAGACCAAAGGCAAAGTGGCAGCACAAAACGCAGCTTGAAGATAGTTCAGGGAAGGTCGACTGGATCAAAGAGCTTCAGGTGATGTGGGTAGGGACCATAATGTGAGAGAATGTGCTCTGCAATTGGAAGGGGAGAACCTGAAATCAGGAAGGGGAGATGAGCAGGGAAGAGGATGGAGCAACAATGGCAGGAGTTGCTGTGAGTAATTCAGGAAGCACAGCTGAAATTCATGCTCAGCATCTGCCAGTCGTCCCTGAAATAACCATCCTAAATCTGGCACGATATCAATGCTCATCAATTTGTTATTGAATGGTATCCTTGAGAGCTTTAGTCAACCATGGGTGGTTCATCTCCTTATCAAGTGCTTTTTGAACAGAAACAAAATAATTGCTGAACATATGGAATATCTGCTTGAATGTCTGCTCATGTATACCCACTGACCTTCTTCTGGATCTCTATCCACATCACACTTTAGATCAGATGTGAGACAGAGCTCCCCCAGCTAATGTCTGGTTCGTTTCAATCACTCAGCGGGAACTTCTGCATGTTGCTGAATACACGATCAGCGGAGGCTGACTCCTTTCTCGCAGTTTCTCCGTCTCTGATGTTTCTGCTTGATGATGCCACTTTCCAGTGGGCGGCCTCTGACGTGAGCATTTTTCCTTCAAACCAGGAATCCCCGAACTACGGTGGACAGGGCCTTATGCTGTGACTGACCTATCTCCCGTGCTGCCGCACCAACTGCACCCCCAGTCACTTGTACAGTTTCAAAACAGTCTCCACACAGTTGGAGGCCGACATGGTGGCTGAGTGGTTAGCACTGCTGCCTCACAGTGCCAAGGACGCGGGCTTATTTCCAGCCTCGGGCGACTGTGTGTGTGGAGTTTGCATGTTCTCCCCGTGTCTGCGTGGGTTTCCTCCGGGTGCTCCGGTTTCCTCCCACAGTCCAAAGATGTGCAGGGCAGGTGAATTGGCCCCGCTGAAGTGCCCATAGTGTTAGATCCATTGGTCAGAGGGAAATGGGTCTGGGTGGGCTCCTTTTCAGAGGGTCGGTATGGACTTGATGGGGATTAATCTAATCTAATCACCACTGCTAAAAGCCCATTTATCTTTTACCACACTCTCTTTGACGTATCACCCGCTCGCCCACCTCTGTCAAGGGATTAAAATCCCATTTTCCAATCCCTTTCCGTTCTGAAGAAGTGTCACACTGGACTGGATAAACTAACTCGGTTTCTCTACCTCTGCAGATTCTGCCAGACATGCTGAGTTTCTCCAGGTTTGAATAGGCACAGCACAAAATTTTCAAATAAACGAACAATTATGGAGACTGGAAATAAAAACACAAATATTTCTGGAGAAACTGGGAGCTTTGTAGATGGGCCACTGGACCCGAAAGATGAACTCTGCTTTCATTCCACAAAACGCTGCCAGACCTGCTGACTTTCTTCAGTTACATCTGTTATTGAACAAGTTCCACAGATGCCTGTCAAAGGTGCTCAAAAGCCCAGTCCAATACCGAGCGCTGTGTACCAGGGAAGTGAACAATAACACGAGGTGCACAGATTCATTGGCTCTGAAGGTGCATAAGGCTGCATCACAGGCACTGCAGAGCTCTTCATCATGGTCAGGGAGAGAAACAGAGGGATACACATTCATTTTAAATATAGAAGATATCATTGCGGGAATGGAAAAGATTTAGATGAATATGTTAAAGAGTTTAAGAAATGTAACAAATTGGAGGTGTGACACCATGGAGAAATCCTAACAGAATGAGAATATGAAAATGGAAATGTTACCACAGCAGACACCAGAGTAGATCACTGAGTACAGTGCTGATGGGTGAATGGGTCTCGGTGTGAATTGGGAAACAGTCAGTAGAATTGAATTACAGATATTGCAGCTCAAACTGGGCATTTATGCGATGATGTAAATCACAGCAGCAGCAGCAGAATTGTGTTTAATCACATTCTGTCCGGTTACATTCCAAATAGCAGGACTAACATCTGATGGAGAGGGCAAAATTATCTCAAGACCAACGGATCAGATCTAAGCTTTGCATTCCTGCAACATCCAATTATAAATGTCAATGGACTAATAAACCACTTACTGGAGGAGAGGACTCCACAAGTACCTCCATCCTAAATAATGGAACAATCCTATACATCAGTGTAAAAGATAAGGATGTCATGTCTGCACCATCCTCAGCCAGAAGTGTTGAGTGGATGATCCACCTCACCCTCATCATGATGCCCACAGAATCACAGATGCCAGTCTTTAATCGATTCGAATCGCTGCACGTGACATTAAGAAACAGCTGAACAGTAGATACGACAAAGGCAATGGGTCCTCACCCCATTCCTGCAATAGGACTTGTGCTGCACAACAAGCCGTGTCCCTGGTGAAGCTGTTTCATTCCAGCTCCAACTCTGACATCTCCCTGGCAATGTGGAACATTACTCAACTATATCCAATCCCTGAAGAGGGGAATAACTACAATCTGTCCAATTACCAATAAAGGACAAATCTGACATTGAGGGAGAGCAGTGAATGATGACCAGACTGATCTCTGGGAAGACAGGCTTGTTGTGGGAGCAGAGTGTGGGGCGATTGTGCCTGTATTCCATGGGGTTTCGGAAAATGAGTGGTGATCTCAGTGAAATATTTAAAATTCTGACAGGGTGAGACAGATTGGAAGCAGGGATGATAATTCCCCTGACTGGGACGTCAAAAAACAAGGGTCCACAACATTAGGTACAGACAGGCCACTCTGCATTGAGATGAGAATAAATATCTTCACTCAGAGACTGGTGAACCTGGTGAATTCTTTCGCACAAAAGGCTGTGGAATCCAAGGCACTGAATGTAAATGAGGATTTCTGGAAATTAAAGGGATAGGCAGAGAGCAGGATTATGGTGTGAAGATAGAGGATCAGATATCATTCCAGGTTTTTCTCCAATAACACTGCAGTTATATTCCAGTGGAACACCGTGTTGTAGAAAATCATGTTGTCAGATGTGTCCTTTATTGTCGGGGTTGTACTTTATTAGGTAAGGAGATCAAGACTGCACACAATAATGATTGAGATAGGGTCTCACCGAGGGCCTGTACAGCTACAGTAAGACACCTGTACTGCTGTACTCAAATACGCCTGAAATGAAGGTCAACGCACCATTTTTCTTCCAAAATATTTTCTATTCCTGCAATATTGCTTTCAGTGACTGGTGTACAAGAAGATCCAAATCCTTTTCAATGTTACAGTTACCCATTTGGTGGGTCTATGCACACTGGTCAGTGTGTCAGTGCCATTCCCAGTATTGACTTCTGGTTTTAGAACTCACAGCCCTGCATGGTATTCACAGGTCTGCGCAGAAGGAAACAAAAATGCAGCTTAAGTTCCTTTATAGATCAACATTTTTCAATCAATCCATTTTGAATTGATAGGCTGGCATTCTATTGTTCCCAACAAAGTGCACAAAATCACATCTCCCCACCCACCCTCATTGCTCTCCATCGGCCACATAGTTGCCCAGTCACTCCAGTTGCAAAATGTGTTGCTGGAAAAGCGCAGCAGGTCAGGCAGTATTCAAGGAGCAGGAGAATCGACGTTTTGGGAATAAGCCCTGAAGACGGGCTGATTCCTGAAACGTCGATTATCCTGCTCAATGGATGCTGCCTGACTTGCTGCGCTTTTCCAGCAAGACATTTTTCAGCTCTGATGTCCAGCATCGGCAGTCCTCACTTTTTCCCAGTCACTCCAGTTGTATCAATCACCTTGGACCTTTTTTTACATCCTGTTCACCCACTCACAATACAACATTGTTTAATGCCATCAGCAGACCTCGGAATATTGCATTTGAGCCCCTCAACCAAAGATATTATGTGTATTGGGAATAGCTGGGTCCCAAACCCTAATCCTTGCTACATCCTCCAAGCCTTCCATTTTAAAAAAAAACTGTTTTATTCCTACTCACTGTTTACTGCCAGCTCTCCCATTCTAAAACCATGGCCATATATTAGCCCGAGTCCCAGAGGATTCAAATTTGCACAATAGGCTTTATCAAAAATCTTTCTGAAAATCCAATCGTAATACATTGATAGCTTCTCCATTGTTTTGCTAAAATGCACTTTCTCAAATATGATTCCCATTTCATAAATCTATGTTGACTTTGTCTATGCCCATTATGTTCAGTTTCAATACTTTCTCTAGAACGGTTTAGTTGCCAATTTCATTCTATTCTCTTTTTCTCACCAGACTAACGTTTCATGGTATTGCTGGGATTTTTTTTTTTTTTGCTTTGTAATCTTCTGTGAAGACAGAATGAAGTAGTTGCTACATAGTTCTGCCATTTCCCTGATCTCCTTTCTCCGTTCTCTGGTTTCAGACTGTACTGAGCTGCAATTGCTTTATCTTACCTTTCACACTGGCATATCTTTAGAAGCTGTTACAGTTCACTGTACAACTCTCATTGATATACTCTGGAGAAAAGCATCAATTTCTGTCTTAAACAGTTTAATGATGAGCATTCCACAATCATACAATCACAGAAACACAGACTCTGTATTGTCCAAAAAGAGCACGATCTACATTAGTTCCACTTTCTGACATGAGGCCCGGTACCAGGCTTGTTACGACACTGCAAATACTCGTCCAAGTATTTTGTAATTGTCGTGGAGTTACCCGTAACAACCATTCTCTCTCTTCTGGACCCCAACATCCTCTGGGTGACAAGATATCTTTAAAGTCTCTGTTAACCTCAAGCAGTTCACTTGTTCCCTTGTTCTTGACTAAAAGGAACAGCTGCTGTCTATCCACTCTGTCCATGCCCCTCGTAACCTTATCCTTCTGAATCACGTCGCCTCAGCCTCCTCTGCTCCAAAGTAAACAACCCGAGTTTACCCAGCCTATCTCTATAGCTGATATGGTCGTTCCCAGGGAACATCCTGGTGAATCCCCACCAAACGCCACCCTCTCAGTATAATGACATCCTTTCATGATGTGGTATCCAGAACTGCACACTGCATACCATCTTGCCCGAAACAAGCCACTGTATAACTCTTATAATATATGTCTACGACTCCTAAGCCTTTTTATCTCGACTATTAACCTATCCAGTTACATTCAGGCATGTGAGGAAAAGCACCGTCTGAAATTCCTAGTGTGCTGCCATTCATTGAGTCCTCCCCTGCCTGGTTCCTGTTTCCAAAGTGCATCAACTCATATTTATCAGGGTTGCATTCCATCTGCCATCGATCTGCACTTCTGACCATTCCATTTGTATCTTCCTGCAATAAAAGGCCTTCCTCCTCACTGCCAAACACCCAGCCAACTCTTTCCTCCACGCTCTCATCTCCATCATTTATGACAACCATAAATGATAAAGTTAAAAATCACACAAAACCAGCTGACAGTCCAAAAGGTTTATTCGCTCGTACTAAGTTTCGAAGTGCTGCTTCTTCATCAGGTGGCTGTGCACTTTGAAAGCTTGTGCCTCCAATTAAACTTGTTGGACTATAACCTAGAGTTGTGTGATTTTTAACTTTGTCGATCCCAATCCAACAACAACTCCTCCGAATCACAAATATTTGCTTGGAACCCTTCCATTCATCTAATATGCTTGGAACATATTTAATACATATATTGGTGCCTTATTTCTGACATTTTGATGCAAAGTAAATCTGTTTTGTCAGACTTAGCAAAGCTCAATTTAGTTACATTGTCAAGTACTACCCTGTCACTGATATAAATTGACTTTATGTCTTTAGTTCCATAAGCTCCATCCGATCACTTGGTTTTCTGGGTGATTTTCTGGATCCTCCTCCATGAAGACAGATACAAAGTAACTGGTTATTTTCTTGGCCATTTCCTTGTTCTCCACAATAAACTCTACTCTCCCGATTACAAATTTCCACATTTGACATTGCTTCTATTTTGTTTCCTTTGAAATATAAATAGTAGATTGATGCAGTCTTTGTGTTCCTGTTTGTTAGCATGCATGTTCGCTTTTAGATTTCCTTTTCAGTTTCATGGCCCTCCTATTCTGGATCATCAATTTCTGAGAATTCTCAGGTTTCCACAATTTCTGGAATTCTTCTGCAGTCGCTTCCTATGATTAATATAATCGTTAATTTGTTACGTTTACCACCATTAAGTCACTTGCTCACTCTTTGGTGTTTTTAAGTTCAAGAAAATGATGCATTTTAAGACTTGGCAGTACTTCTATAAATCTCCTGATCCAGTCCAGATCTATTCAGGAACTCTGCAGGAGGACAGAGAAGGAATTACGGGAGCCCTGGTTGGTACTTTTCCAACTTCGCTGCCCAACTGGTGAGGTCCCGGTGGACTGGAGGATAGCGAATGCTCTGCCCTTATTCAAAGAGGACTACAAAGATAAACCTGGGAGCTATAAACTTGTAGAATTAACATCTGTACTAGGTAATTATTTGAGAAGATTCTGAGATAAGATATACAGAGTAACCTCGATTATCCAATTGAGATGGACGGAGCACTATTTCATTCAGATAATTGATTATTTGGTTAATTGATCTACTTTGGGGCTTGGAGTTTTCTGTGAAGTCTGCTCCCCGTTCAGAAGACAAGGCAAAAGCAATCGGCGCGCGAGACCCCACGCCACGTCTGCTCCCACCCCGCCCTGGCCACTCCCACCTTGCCCCATATGTGCCCCGCCCACCCCGGACCCTGTCCACGCCCACCCCACGCCCCTGTCTGCCGCCACACACCCCCAAACCGCCTGATTCCACAGCCCCACCCGCCCGCCCACATCCTAATCCCCTCCCACTCCGTGCCACCGCCTGCCCACGCCCGCCCCAACCCTGACTGCTCCCACACCAATCCTGCTCCCCATCAGCCCATAACCCTGTCCAACGCCACACCCGTCTGCCCATGCCCGTTCCTAACCCTGCAACACCAACATCGGTCCCCTAACCCCGCACACCCAAACATCCCCACCTATCGTCCAAACCCTTTCCACTTCCCCGCACACCTCTAACCCTGCGCCCCCAATCCCGCACTCCCAAACCCCACACCCCCAACCATCCCTACTCACCTTCAAACTCCCGTCCGCGCCCCCATCCGCCTCCCCCAGAGCAGGCGACTGTACATCAACAGGACTGCTGTTGCTGCTGTCTTTGTGGGGTAAGTCTTCAAATAACACACACGCACGCGCGTTTTGAAAAGTTCCACCTTTGCTGTGTACAGGATGATGTTGGCCCAGTTATCTGGGGAAGGGGGGTTTCGGGTAAACCTCTGTGTAGAACTCCAGGGAAAGTGTGTGGTGGGAGAGAGAGAGAGAAGGTGGGAGATCAGTCTTTTGGAGATGGTGCCTGGACTGCACTTGGCAGCATTTTAGTAAGACAAGTTTTTTTAAAAAATAATTTTATCTGCAAACAAAAGAAGCAATCAGGGTTGAAAGACACAATGTTTCTATCGAGACCTTGAGGTCCTCTTTGGATAACCCAAATTTCGGATAATTGATATTTGGACAATCGTGGTTCCTCTGTCCATGCACTTGAAAGACAGGGTTTGATTAGCAGCCGTCAGCAAGGCTTTTGTGCAAGAGAGATCATGGATCTCAACCTTGTTACAGTGCTTTGATAAAGTGACGAGGAACAGTGATGAGGGCAGAATGGTATACATAGCCTATATAGATTTAAGTAAAGCCTTTGATACGGTTGCAGAAGATCGGCTACTCTGGAATGTTTGATCACCTGGAATCCGGGGGAATTGGTATATTAGATACACAATTGGCTTGGTGGTAGGAAGCAGAGGGTAATATAGGAAATATGCTTGTCGGACTGGAGGCCTGTGAATAGTGGAATACCTCAGGGGTTGGTGCTGGGGACATTGTTTATTTCTATATATATGTGTGTATATTATATTTATATTCTCTCATCTAGGTCATAGATGTATGTAATATGTGTGTGTATGTATATATATATATATATATATATATAAACATATTACATACATCTATGATCTAGATGAGAATGCACAGGCATGATTTGCAAGATTGATGACGACTCTAAAATAGGCAGCATTATGGAGAGTGGGGAAGGTTGTCAGGAATTTCAGAAATTTCAGCAGTACCTTGATCTGCTGGAGAAGTGGACTGAGAAATGGAAAATGCAGTTTAATACAGATCGGTGTAAGTACTTGCTGTTTAGAAAGTCGAGTTAAGGTTGGAGTTTCATGGTGAATGGTGGGGCCTTCAGGAATGTAGTGGAGCAGAGGTACCTTGGAGTTCAGGTGCACAGTGCTCTGAAAGTTGATTCACAGGTAGACAGGGCAGTGAAGAAGGCTTTAATACACTGGCCTTCATCAGTCAGAGCACTGAGTATTGAAGTTAAGGAGTTACGTTGCAGTTATACAGGACGCTGGTATGGCATTATTTGAAGCGTCATGATCAGTTTTGTTCACTTTGCTATAGGAAGGATGTTAGTAAACTGGAAAGAGTGCAGAGGACATTTACAAGGATGTTGCCAAGATCTTAATGGTCTGCGTTATGGAGAGAGGTTGGACAAGCTAGAACTTTTTACTTTAGAGTATATGAGACTGAGGGGGATCTTATGGACGCTTAAAAAGTCACAGGAGGCATGGATGGAGTGAATGCACCCAGTATTTTCTTCCCAGGGTTGGGCAGCAATCACGGTCTAGAGGGCATCAGTTTAAGGTCAGGAGGTAAGAATAAAAGGGAAACTGACGAGCAATGATTTTTACCCACAACTTGGTATGCATATGGAATGAGCTGCCAGGGGAAGTGGTTGAGGTGGATACATTAACAACACTTAAAAAGCATTTGTACAAATACATGGATAGGAAAGGATTAGAAGGATACAGGGCAATGGCAGTGAAATGGGTTGGTGTGAGTGGACGTTTTGTTCAGAATGGACCACTTTGAGCTGAAGGACCTGTGTCCGTTCTCTAGTACTCTATGACTCAAACAACCATTGCTTGTATCCCAGTGAATGTTATATTGTACTTTCCCAATTTACTGGAGCGAGCTTGACCCTCTAACCTCCAGGCTTCCATGATATTTGACCAGAATGTTCACACATTCGATAGTGCATGCGGACGCCATGTAAAATGCACCTCATTAAAGTCACTATTCCTCAAAAGCTGCTTCAGAGTAAGATTAGTAATTAGTCTTTTGTACCACACAACATCAATTCCGAAATAACCTGCTCTCCAATTTGTTTCACAACATACATTTCAACCCACCTTTTCTACACTTATGGAATTTATTTTTCACAGCATGAGCAGTCATTTAGTTAACGCAGTTTAGATACAACTTGAGACCATCCAATAAGACTGCAGCATTCACAAGACTTGCATGTGTAATTTCCAGAGCACATGATGTTCAGATTTTCTGCTACTGTTTTGGTTTAGATACATAAAACATCAGTGTTTGCTTCTCCTTGCTATTTGTAAGCTCTACCTAAACTGATTCCGTGAAAGCTGAGGGACATGGTCCGTGTCGTTATTGATCGACATGGACAAGACATTCGACGAGGCTCATCTCGACGCTGGGATGATCTGAATAAATGTTCAACAATAAAGCATAAGCATCAATAATCTATGCTGCTCTGCCAGAATAAGTGTCAATGTATTCTGTCTGCTTCCTCACACTCACTGTATATCTGTTATAGCACCTACCCCCGAACAAGGCTCAAGCTCTATCTCCAAATAAGGCTCAGGCACTAACACTCTTACTATTGAATTCAGCACCTTTCTTCCCTCATTTGCTCCGTCACTTTAAGCCTCCACACTAATAACACGACGTGGATATAACACTGTAAACTGACTCACTCAGGACTCCTCATCATGGCACCCACCTGTACAAGCACAAACAGCAGGGCAACCCTCACACCCTCCCTCACTTTCCCCCAATCCAGAAGAATAAGCCTGGAACAGGACAGAAAAAGGCCATCCCAGGTGGTGGGGTGCCTGACTTCTGTTCCCTCTCCCCTCCCCACGCCATGTGGGGAGGACCTTGGGAGGAGACAAAGAGGACCGGGATGACTTGTGTGGAGATTCTGAAATATCTACGTCCCACCAACCGAATAAGGAGCAATGATCAGCGAAGGGCAAGTCTCACTTTAAGCCCACTGGCAGTTCCAGTGTCAGCTTTCTCACTCTAAAAAAAAAGAGATACCTCACTGCACAGAGATGCAGGCATAGAATTACATAGAAATATTGGTAAATAACCCAATATACTAAAATGTACAATGTGAACAAGGAGAAAAGCATACACACACATAGAAGCACACAAAAACATATAAAGTCACACACAATAGAAACAAACACAGGCGGATACACAGACAGACGTAGGCAAACAAATACTCATATAACAAGCAGATGGACACACACAGACACTCGTCTCATTAAGGCACAAATAGATCAGTTTTTTTATTTATAAGGGGCAAAAGGCAAAAGAATGATGTTGAGGAACAAATAAGAAATTATTGAACGGCATATCAGACACTTTGGGTCGAATAGCCTAATTCCGCTCCTTTTCTAATTCTTGTGTGGTGTGATGCTATCAGGTATTCTCTTTCTGAGACAGCAGCAGAGGCTGGATTTGATAAGTATTTGATCGGAAAGCGACAGTGGGAATGTGGGACAGGTTTGGAATGCGGAATTGTGTCTGTCTATTCTGAAAAATGGTGGTGAGTTGATGTTGGGTTAACACAGTTTAAAATAACGGGTCTCGCAATGAAATAGTAGTGTGCGCTCTGTGATGTCCTCATCCTCAGGGAGCAGTAACGACTTGGTTATTGAAGATATTCAAGGTTCAGCTCGACTGATCTTTGCTGGACAGGAAAGTCAATGTTTATTGGGAACAGACAGGAGACGGATGGTCAGACACACTCGGATCAGCCATGAGCATTCTGACTGGTGGCGCCAAATGGCCAACTACTGCCCCTACCCCATCTGTTGTTCTCTCAATCCACCTTCGAGGCTGTTACAGAGGTATACGGCTGCCCTATCCCATCTGCTGTTCTCTCAATCCACCTTCGACGCTATTACAGAGATATACCACTGTTCCTACTCCATTAGTTGTTCTCTCAATCCACCCTTGAGGCTGTTACAGAGATATATTGCTGCCCCTACCCCATGTGTTGTTCTCTGTCTACACCTTGATGCTGGTACAGGGTAGGGGACTACCCCATTGTGTCAGACAGAATTGTTAAATTGAGACGGGAGGAGACCATTCTGCACCTCGAAGGAGTTACACATGAATATAGAATGAAGTAATTCAGCTCGTTGAGTACATGACACAGCCCAGGAGGAGGCCATTCAACCCGCTTGACTGATGCATAGGAACAAGGAAGCTGTCGCGAACAGAAAATAGAGTAGAGATACATGTTCATTTTCAGGTTGCAAGACTGTAACTGATGGAGTGCCTCAGAGATCACTGTGGGGTCATCAATGAGCAATAATCTGCATCAAAGGTCTGGAAGAAGGGGACTACAGGGGTTCAAGGCCAATTAGCTCGTAAACCAAGATGGTCATTCAATATGTCGTCAAATGAAGTTAGTGAGTCTGCATTGTGATACAGACAGGGAAAGTTAGTGAGCAAGACCTCAGCAGAAATAACATAATGTGAGTTGTCTATTTTGGAAGGAAAGTTAAAACGATGGTAGTCAGTTTAAATGGGGAAAGATTGCAGAACTCTGTGATATAGGCAGTTTCCATGTTCCTGATACATGAATCATATGACGTCATTCTGCAGATGCAGCAAGTTATTTAGAAGGTCAGTGGAATGATGCTGTTTCTGGCTAAGGGAATTGCTGAGACCACATTTAAAACATTATGTGCAATTTTGGTCCACTAAACTAAAAAAAGGATATAATTCTTTTAGAAGATTTTCAAAGCTGTTTCCCTTTATTCATTCCTGGAATGAAGGCCTTTTGTTCTGGGAATTATAAGTTTCGATCTTGGATGAGAAATTTTATTGAGCCATACATGACGTTCTGGAAAGTCTATCAGCTGGATGTACGTTTTCTCTTGTTAAGGAGACTAAATCTAGAGAATAGATTTTAGAATAAGATGTATTGATATTAACGCACGTATTATGAAGACACAGACCAATATTTACAAATTACGCAGATGTATATAAACATGTCAAGTTATAAAACGGGGACGTTTGTTTGCTAATGAAAGCCACTATGTACAATAACAGCGAAGATGCACCTGCATATAACCCATTATAATCTTTTCCAGAGAATGTTCATGGAGATTGTAAATGGCCCAGTTTGATGTTCGGTTGACATTATTGAACGGTTCAACACAGAGTGGAAGAAATAATGTTCCAAAGCTAAGAAGGAGCAGCCGATTGATCCCTCTCTCTTACTTTGTTCCGCCCGATAGCAAAGTGTGAGACCAGAAAATCCCCGATTTATGTTTACCACTTATGAAGGACTCCTGACAAGGATTCATTGAAATCTCTCCACAGCCCGAAGCAAAGGGAATTCAGCCTAATCCTACTGTTCCAGAAAGAAATTCCAATACCAACAGCTTGTGTGAGTAGAATAACTTCAAAGGCAGAATAAAATTTGGGACACTATTATTTTACCATTTGTTATGAGTTCAAATTCCTGTATCTCATATTTTTATCGAAAATGACCCAGTCTGAGACCAATGCCATTGGTCATATCCCTAAGCTGGTTCCATTTAAAATTTGTTGTAACCAGTGGAGGAATGGGATTGGAAAAGGAAACAGTGATCCTCCAACATTGTTTGGAGCACGAATGGGAAATTCTCAAAGTGCTGTTCGAGTGGAAATTCACTTTCTCAGACTTTTGTGGTGCTTGGATGTTTGCACTTATTCAAAGTTGTGTTGTATTCAAACATTCGACAGACAAGTGAATGTAGGAAATGGTTTACAGACAGAAAAGTGCTGCTGAGATCACAATCAGATCAGCTAAGATCTTACACCTGGAGTTGCAGTGACAAAGTGTCTAATGAACAACGCCTGCTCCTCAGTCCTATGTTCCTATGATCTACTCAGACCATCAAACCTCCTGCACTGGCGCAGATGAGGGCAACTTGCTCCAAATACATGCTCCTGCTACTTTGATGCTGCCTGACCTGCTGCGCTTTTCCAGCAACATATTTTTCAGCTCTGATCTCCAGCATCGGTAGTCTACACTTTCTCCAAATACATGGTCCTCAGTAACACGGGATCTCATTCAGTCCCTCAAGACTGTCACAGACAGTTTGGAGTGGTTTGGAAAATGTTCTTGGGAAATCGAGGATGGGTTCGAAAGATGCCTCTGGTCTCTTTACACAGTGCCTCCTCTCTGCAAATTGTGCTTCATTTGTTGGTTATGGTGTACACCCAGATTCACTGTGAATACAGCATCCATACCTCACTCAGAGATGAC
Source organism: Chiloscyllium plagiosum (assembly GCF_004010195.1). Taxonomy (NCBI): domain Eukaryota; kingdom Metazoa; phylum Chordata; class Chondrichthyes; order Orectolobiformes; family Hemiscylliidae; genus Chiloscyllium; species Chiloscyllium plagiosum. The sequence continues at coordinate 14,386 of NW_025209901.1, forward strand.
TCACAAAATACTTTTTCTCGCTGACTGCAAAATTCATTAACAGAACGTTCAGGAAAATTGCAATCATTAATGTTGTAATTACAGAATATGAGAACATAAGGAATAGGATCAGTCAATTTGGACGATCATGCTATTGTATGTGATCATGGCTGATCTACCGTTAGCATTAACACCTCTTTAAT
>NW_025209901.1:17102-17921 GCF_004010195.1 Chiloscyllium plagiosum
CCCCAGCAACAAGTTGTTGTAGATCAGTCTCCACTTCTTCAAATCCACTGGCTTTGCAAGAACAACACAATGTTCTTTGATCGCTGGGAGCTCCTTTGACGGTTCAATGCCTTTAAAATCATGAAGAAAATCTGGGAGCAGTTTCTGCCAAACAACATGCAAGCAGTCCTTACTGACATCACCTCAGGCCTCCATAATGATGCCAATAGTATTCCTAATGTTAAAGCTCTTCCAAAATTGAAGAACACTGTCCTCATTATTCCCCTCAGGAGCTGCAATCAGCTTCCTGAATGTGCCTTAAATAATAAGCTTTAAAATCTGCTATTGCACCCTGATCCAGGGGTTGAATGAGAGAGGTTGTGTACAGAAATAGAAATAGCCCTTTGATGTTTTCAGAAAGCTCCCCAATGGTGGGAGGATGACTTGGTGCATTGTCCAGAATGAGGAGAATCTGAAATCCACATTTTTTCTCCTGCAATCATTTCTAAAAACATCCTTGAAAACATCAACAGTAAAATCAGAAAAAACTTGCTCATCCACCTCTTTTGTTTGACCTGACCTAAATACCTAGAGTGGACTTAAGGGAACCTTTCAACACTCACGGGTTAGCAGAGTGGTACACCTACACAGGCTTAAGCTTTTAGTCTCCATTAACATTGGCATTCAACAACACATCCATAAGGAGACAGTGAGGTCTGCAGATGCTGGAGATCAGAGTTGAGAGTGTATTGCTGGAAAAGCACAGCAGGTCAGGCAGCATCTGAGGAGCAGGAAAATGAATGTTTTGGGCTGGATTCCTAATGAAGGGCTCCGGCCCAA
>NW_025209902.1:0-6881 GCF_004010195.1 Chiloscyllium plagiosum
CACAATCCTTGAGAGCTCTATCCAACTCTTTCTCAAATTAATCCAGAGACTGGGCCTCCACTGCCCTCTGGGGAAGAGCATTCCACACAGCCACCACTCTCTGGGTAAAGAGGTTTCTCCTCATCTCTGTCCTAAATGGTCTACCCCGTATTTTTAAGCTGTGTCCTCTGGTTCAGCACTCACCCATCAGCGGAAACATGTTTCCTGCTGCCAGAGTGTCCAATCCTTTCATAATCTTATATGTCTCAATCAGATCCCCTCTCAGTCTTCTAAACTCAAGGGTATACAAGCCCAGCCGCTTTCAGTTTAAGGTAATCTTGCCATTCCAGGAATTGCAGTATTATCACTGGGCTGTTAATCTAGAGATCCAGGGAATGTTCTGGGGATCCAGGTTTGAATCACACCATGGTAGATGGTGGAACCTGAATTCCATAACAAACTGGAATTAAAACTCTCATGGTGATCATGAATCCATTGTCAATTGTCAGGAAAAACCCACCTGGTTCATGAATGTGCTTTAGGGAAGGAAATCTGCCATCCTTCCCTGGTCTGGCCTACATGTGACTCCAGACCCACAGCAATATGGTTAACTCTTAACTGCCCTCTGGGTAATTAGGGATGGGTAATAAATGCTGGCCTAGCCAGAGATGCTCACATCCCATGAATGGATTTAAAAAAGAGGTCAAAGGCAGGTATATGCACTTAGGCCCCAGGTCAGCCCTGATCTCATTGAATGGTGGACTGGCCTCCTCCTGTTCCTAGATTCCCAGGTTCTTAATACAACATTGCACACAATAACTTCCAGGCTCAGGTATTTATTTAAGGCACGTTGGGGCTTGTTTCTGCACAGCATTTTAATTTGTTCAGATCATTCCAGGTATGAGTTTGCAATTATTCAAATTACTTCGGATAAAAATTCCACATTACCCTACACTGATAACACCCAGATGGTTTACGGGTTTATAATTGTGATAGTTATTGATATTCAAACAACCTAACTGAATATTGTTGGCAGTACAGATGTCCAGAGCTACAAGTGAGTCAGTGCAGTTCCCTCGACCTGTTGAATTAGTGGCAGTACAAGGGTCTAGGAACTGACTGAAGGAGAGTGAAGAGCAGCTTTTTTGCGTCAGTGATAAATCCTGGAAATGGAGTGGATCATTATACAGAACAGAGCAACGTTCAGCAACTTAGTGTAATAAGTTCACACATGGGCCAGCACTGCTCAAAACGCTGAGGCATTCCAAATTACATATAAATGTATTAGATGGTCAACACTACATACAGAGCGTAACATAATCAGAAAGAATATAATTTGAAATTTGGTAACAATGAAATCACAGTACTGCAGTAATATGATTATATTAACAGTCAATCTGCCACAAACACTACGTAGGACAAACAGGAAGAAAGTTAGCCACCAGGATACACGAACACCAGCTAGCCACAAAAAGACACGAGCCTCTCTCCCTCATAGCCCTACACACGGATGAAAAAAACCACCATTTTGACTGGGACAACACATCTATCCTGGGACAGGCTAAGCAAAGACATGCCAGAGAATTCCTAGAGATCTGGCACTCCAATCACAATGCCATAAACAAACACATAGATCTAGATACCATCTATCAACCCCTCAGAAAATGAACAGGAAATGACATCACCACAAACCCCAGGAACCCCATCCAGGAGAAAGATATAAATAGAAAGCAGGAGACAACAGCTTCGCTTCACTTGGAGCTCACCACTGATGATGTTACCTAGCCAGGGAATGAAACGTCTGGATATCAAACCTACAGCTCAGCGAGCAAACCTACACCCTAAACCTACACCCGAAACCTACACCCTAAGTCATTCTGATGTTTGCAAGTAAATGATCAAAGTTTGACATTGATACAAGTGAGGACATCAACACATGCTGTATGTACTGAAAACTTAGTTCATTAATTATCTATTTAATTCATTAAAGTATGGTTGTTGTCAACAGTTTTGCATATTTCAGAGTCTATGCTCTTGTTTTCCCCCTGCAGTTCAACATTTCAATGTCATTCACAATGTGGAACCTTGTTTTTCTGAACAGAGAAGGGTCATATTGCACACAGTGACTACAAGAGCAGGTTGGAAGCTCAGAATACTGTGGCAAGTACCTCCCCTCCTGACTCCCCAAAGCCAGTCCACTTCCTACAAGGCCCAGGTCAGGAGTGTGATGGTTAATGCCCACTTGCCTGGATGGGGTCAACTCCAACAACACTCGAAGAAGCTTGACACCAAAGCAGCAGCTTGGTTGGCACTGCCACAAGCATCCACTCCCTCCACCACTGACACCCAGTAGCAGCAGTGTCTACCATCTACAATACGCACAGCAGAAATTCACCGAAGACCCTCAGGCAGCACCTTCCAAACTCACAACCACTTCCATCTGGAAGGACAAGGGCAGCAGATACAGGAACACAACTACCTTCAAGCTCCCCTCCAAGCCACTCACCACCCTGACTGGGAAACATATCACCTTACTTCAGTTGTTGGTAAAGTGTTGGAAAAGGTTATAAGAGATAGGATTTATAATCATCTGGAAAAGAATAATTTGATTAGGGATAGTCAGCACGGTTTTGTAAAGGGTAGGTCGTGCCTCACAAACCTTATTGAGTTCTTTGAGAAGGTGACCAAACAGGTAGATGTGAGTAAACCGGTTGATGTGGTGTATATGGATTTCAGCAAAACGTTCGATAAGGCTCCCCACAGTAGGCTAAGTGCAGAGGAATGGAATTGTGGGAGATATAGCAGTTTGGATCAGTAATTGGCTTGCTGAAAGAAGACAGAGGGTGGTGGTTGATGGGAAATGTTCATCCTGGGGTCCAGTTACTAGCGGTGTACCGTAAGGGTCGGTGTTGGGTCCACTGCTGTTCGTCATTTTTATAAATGACCTGGATGAGGGTGTAGAAGGGTGGGTTAGTAAATTTGCAGACGACACTAAGGTGAGTGGAGTTGTGGATAGTGACAAAAGATGTAGTTACAGAGAGACATAGATAAGCTGCAGAGCTGGGCTGAGAGGTGGCAAATGGAGTTTAATACAGACAAGTGGGAGGTGATTCACTTTGGTCGGAGTAACCGGAATGCAAAGTACTGGGCTAATGGTAAGATTCTTGGTAGTGTAGATGAGCAGAGAGATCTCGGTGTCCAGGTACACAGATCCTTGAAAGTTGCCACCCGGGTTGACAGGGTTGTTAAGAAGGCATACAGTGTTTTAGCTTTTATTATTTGTGGGCGGGGTGGCACAGTGTTTAGCACTGCTGCCTCACAGCGCCAGAGACCCGGGTTCAATTCCCGTCTCAGGCGACTGACTGTGTGGAGTTTGCACATTCTCCCCGTGTCTGCGTGGATTTCCTCCGGGTGCTCCGGTTTCCTCCCACAGTCCAAAAATGTGCAGGTTAGGTGAATTGGCCACGCTAAAATTGCCCGTAGTGTTAGGTGAAGGGGTAAATGTAGAAATGGGTCTGGGTGGGTGCGCTTCAGCGGTCGGTGTGGACTTGTTGGGCCGAAGGGCCTGTTTCCACACTGTAAGTAATCTAATCTAATAGGGGGATTGAGTTCCGGAACCATGAGGTTATGCTACAGCTGTACAAAACTCTGGTGCGGCCGCACTTGGAGTATTGCGTACAGTTCTGGTCACTGCATTATAGGAAGGATGTGGAAGCTTTGGAAAGGGTGCAGAGGAGATTTACCAGGATGTTGCCTGGTATGTAGGGAAGGTCTTACGAGGAAAGGCTAAGGGACTTGATGCTGTTTTTGTTAGAGAGAAGAAGGTTGAGAGGTGACTTAATAGAGACATATAAGATAATCAGAGGGTTATATAGGGTGGACAGGGAGAGCCTTTTTCCAGGTATGGTGATGGCGAGCACGAGGGGGCATAGCTTTAAATTGAGGGGTGATAGATATAGGACAGATGTCAGAGGTAGTTTCTTTACTCAGAGAGTAGTAAGGGTATGGAATGCTTTGCCTGCAACGGTAGTAGATTCGCCAACTTTAAGTACATTTAAGTCGTCATTGGACAAGTGTATGGACGTACATGGAATATGACAGGTTGACGCAACATCGAGGGCCGAAGGGCCTGTACTGCGCTGTAATGTTCTATGTTCCATGTTCTTTCACTGTCTCTGAATCCTCCCTGGAATTCCCTCCCTCAGGGCATTGTGGGTCCACCCACAGCACACGGACTGCAACGGTTCAAGAAGTCAGCTCACCCCCACCTTCTCAAAGGGGCAACTTTGCGTAGGCAATAAATGCTGGGCCCAGCTGGTGACACCCACAAACCACAGATGAATAAAAAAAATCAATGCAGAATTCCTGAAAGTTTAATGTTTGTGCCTTTGTGTCGATGAGAAATCTGTTTCTTGGCCTACAGTACATACCTAACAGAGTATTCAAGTAAATTATTGTAAATTATAAAATTATATTCTGTTGCCATAGTTCCAGCTGATGATAATCCTGGACCAGTCAGAGTTCAAAGTGAAACCTGGCTTAATAGCGCGTATGTTTTACTTTTGCAATTTCTTTGTATTTATAGGAATGAATCAGATCAATTTCTGGTCAATGCTCATCTCCAAGATAATGACAATGGGGAGTCGGCAATGTAATGCTGTTGAGTATCAAAGGAAAATAGTGAGATTATTTCTTGTTGCAGATAGTCGTCATTGCCTGGCACTTGTGCAGTCTGAATGTTTCTTGTCACTTATCAGCCCAAGCTTGAAGTTGCAATGGTCTTGCTGCATTTGAACACCGACTGCTTCAGCATCTAAGGAATCCTGAATGGTGCTGAACATTGTGTAATCATCAGAAAACATGACTACATCTTACAATGGTTAGGACGAGGACTGTACCCTGAGGATCTCCTGCAGAGATATCCTGGAGCTGAGATGACTGAACTCTAACAATCACTACCATCTTCCTCTGTTCCAGGTATGTCTCCAACCAATGGGAAGTTTTCTTCCTGATTCCTATTGAGTCCATTTTTTGTTAAGTCTCTAAGATGTTGCCAGGGTTGGAGGGTTTGAGCTGTAGGGAGATGCTGAATAGGCTGGGGCTGTTTTCCCTGGAGTGTCAGAGGTGACCTTATAGAGGTTTATAAAATCATGAGGAGCATGGATAGGGTAAGTGAATAAGGTCTTTTTCCCAGGGTGGGTGAGTCCAAAACTACGGGACATAGGTTTAGGGTGAGAGGGGAAAGATTTAAAGGGGCAACTTTTTCATACAGAGGGTGGTACATGTATGGAATGAGCTGCCAGAGGATGTGGTGGAGGCTGGTACAATTACAGTATTTAAAAGGCATCTGGATGGGTATATGAATAGGGAGGGTTTGGAGGGATATGAGCCAAGTGCTGGCAAATGAGACGAGATTAATTTAGGTTATCTGGTCAGCTTGAACAAGTTAGATTGAAGGGTCTGTTTCTGTGCTGTACATCACTAAGACTCTATTGGTCTATGAAACTTAATCAGTCGAATGCTACCTTGATGTCAAGGGCAGACACAATGACCTCACTTCTGGGGTTCACTCAAGAGAAAGAAATTGGTAAAACGTGTGAACGACCCATCTTGGTCCATCACGTCTTGTATAATTTGAACTCTGGCTCCCTCATGACCAGTGAGCTAACTTGGAGAAAGTGAGGACTGCAGATGCTGGAGGTCAGAGCTGAAAATGTGTTGCTGGAAAAGCGCAGCAGGTCAGGCAGCATCCAAAGAGCAGGAGAATCGACGTTTCGGGCATGAGCCCTTCTTCAGGAACACGTTCCTCATTCGTCGATTCTCCTGTTCCTTGGATGCTGCCTGACCTGCTGCGCTTTTCCAGCAACACATTTCCAGCAGTGAGCTAACTTTCCAAGATTTACTGTTTTTATTTACAGCTTTTTCCTGCTGGTCAACTCTTTTGTCAATGTTTGAACCAAACCTTAATGGAGTGGCTCTGATGGAACCCAAAAAGAGCATCATTGAGTTGGTTATTGCTTTTGAAGTGCAGCTTGATAACACTGTCGCTGACACCTTGCATTAATTTACTGATTTAAAAATCATACAAACACACACCAGGTTATAGTCCAACAGGTTTATTTGGAAACAGTAGCTCTCGGAGCATCGCTCCTTCACCAGGTGGTAGTGGGGCAGGATCATAGGGCACAGAATTTATAATAAAAGATCAAAGTGTCATACAACTGATGTGATGTATTGAACAAACCTGGATTGTTGTTAAGTCTTTAGTCCCTTAGAGTGGGGATGCAGGTTTTGATTCATTAATATGTAAATCCCAGAATTTACAGGTGGCACGGTGGCACAGTGGTTAGCACTGCTGCCTCACAGTGCCAGAGACCCGGGTTCAATTCCCGCCTCAGGCGACTGACTGTGTGGAGTTTGCACATTCTCCCTGTGTCTGCGTGGGTTTCCTCCGGGTGCTCCGGTTTCCTCCCACAGTCCAAAGATGTGCAGGGTCAGGTAAATTGGCCGTGCTAAGTTGCCCGCAGTGTTAGGTGCAGGGGAATGGGTCTGGGTGGGTTGCTCTTCGGAGGGTCAGTGTGGACTTGTTGGGCCGAAGGGCCTGTTTCCACACTGTAAATAATCTAATGTAAAAGTTTCCTTCAAACCACATTCCTGAGATAACTTAAGGTTTCATGTTTTAAAAAAAAGTGACATCTCAGCACAGACAGTGCATTAAGGCTGTGAGGTTAGAGTCTGTCTGTATCTTAATCTTGAATGTGTGAGTGTGTGTGGGTGTGTGTGTGGGTGTAGGTGTGTGTGTGTGTGGGTGTGTGTGTGGGTGTGTGTGGGGTGTGTGTGTGGGTGTGTGTGGGTGTGTGTGTGGGGAGTGTGTGTGTGGGGAGTGTGTGTGTGTGTGTATG
>NW_025209902.1:16604-17924 GCF_004010195.1 Chiloscyllium plagiosum
CTCTGTAGACCGGGCGCTGTTTGAATACTCCCTGTAGACCGGGCGCTGTTTGAATACTCTCTGTAGACCGGGCGCTGTTTGAATACACTCTGTAGACCGGGCGCTGTTTGAATACTCCCTGTAGACCGGGCGCTGTTTGAATACTCCCTGTAGACCGGGCGCTGTTTGAATACTCCCTGTAGACCGGGCGCTGTTTGAATACTCCCTGTAGACCGGGCGCTGTTTGAATACTCCCTGTAGACCGGGCTCTGTTTGAATACACTCTGTAGACCGGGCGCTGTTTGAATACTCCCTGTAGACCGGGCGCTGTTTGAATACTCCCTGTAGACCGGGCGCTGTTTGAATACTCCCTGTAGACCGGGCGCTGTTTGAATACTCCCTGTAGACCGGGCGCTGTTTGAATACTCCCTGTAGACCGGGCGCTGTTTGAATACTCCCTGTAGACCGGGCGCTGTTTGAATACTCCCTGTAGACCGGGCGCTGTTTGAATACTCCCTGTAGACCGGGCGCTGTTTGAATACTCCCTGTAGACCGGGCGCTGTTTGAATACTCCCTGTAGACCGGGCTCTGTTTGAATACACTCTGTAGACCGGGCTCTGTTTGAATACTCTCTGTCGACCGGTTGCTGTTTGAATACTCTCTGTAGACCGGGCTCTGTTTGAATACACTCTGTAGATTGGGCGCTGTTTGAATAGACTAAGTCGGCTGAGAGTTGCAATGTGAAAACTAGGTTTTGTCCTTTACATCGCCAGTGTTGTTTTAGTGAATCAGACGGGGTTTGTGGGACCTGAAAAATTGCAAGTGCCTGCAGCTTCGAGGAGAAATCAAGGTTGAGAAACATTGACCCTTTCTCTTTTCTCTCGCTGTTGTCTGCCTGCCCAGGCGTGAGTCGGTATGGCCGCTCTCTCTGCTGGCCTTCCGGGCGTCCGCTCACTCGCTAGCCTTCTCCCGCCAACCCCGCAGCTGCGACTCGTCCGCGCCGCCCACGGCAGTGAGCCACCAGCCGGAGGACTTCTGGGCCAACGGGAGCCAGAGCTCGATGCTGAGCCACCCTTTCCGCAAGCATGTGAAGCCAAAGAAGCAGCACGAAATCCGGAGGCTGGGCGCGGTGAGTGGGTGCGGCTGGTGTTTGTCTGGGGAGTGGATGAGGAGGGCGGAAGCACCCGATATTGACAAGAGGGGGCTGCCATGTTGAGGGGCACGCGGGGGAGAGAGTGGAGTCGGGAAGCGTCCGCAGCGTTGGTAAGGCATCAGCTGTGTGCAGTTCTGGTCTCTGCGCTGCAGGAAGGAAGTGATTGTTTGGAAGTGGATTCACCAGGT
>NW_025209903.1:0-1840 GCF_004010195.1 Chiloscyllium plagiosum
CAGAGTGAAACTACGTGCAGCCCACACCAATGCTGGATCTACAATCCTGGGCTAAATGTCCAGAGTGGGGAACTGTGCAGTCCGCACTGGTTCATTCATATATAAACCCAGGCTGTTGCATTGTTCGGTAACCCTGTATTAGATCGCAGCTCAGTGTGGGGAAACTTTCAACCAATGTTGGAACTGACAGGATGTGCAGCTCCCATCCATTTACAGCTCCATATCTCCACTGTGCCTTGACAAAGGGTGCTGTGAATGTGAAAGTCACTGCGAGGAAGAGATGTAAATGGAAACAATTTAAATACAAATAGATTTGATTAAGGCGCATATCACTCTAGTATTTAAAGATGAAATAACTGAGATAATATCTAATGAAATTTTGTAAATGATGCGAACAAGTAAGATGGGGATGGTAATGTTATAGTGGCTGTACTATACGCCTTCAATTAATCAATGGGAATTAGAAGAACAAATATGCAGGGAGACTGGCAAGACTTGCAGGAGCAATAGGGTTGTCATAATAGGTGATTTTAATTATCCTAACATAGACGGGGACTTCCAGAGGGTTAAGAACTTAGGTGGAACGTGATTTGTTAAGTGTGTTCAGGAAAGTTTCCACAAGCAATATATAGAGTGTCCTATTCGGGAAGGGACAAACTCGACCTACTGTTGGGAAATAGGGATCGATCGGTTACGAAGGTAAAGAGGGGGAGCATTTTGGGAAAAGTGACCAGAGCACTATTAATGTTAAAATAGGTATGGTAGGGACAAAATTGGTCCACAGATTCAAGTTTTAAATTGGGGCAAGGCGTATTTTGTTGGAATTAGGCAGGGGATTGCATGGCTTGATTGGAGTAGTGTGTTTCCAGGTAAAAGGATCCCGGGAAAGTGGGAGAGCTTCAAAAGTAAGATAGCTCGAGTTCAAGGTCGATATGATCCTGTGAGGGTGAAGGGAAAGTGAGGCTGGAAGAGAGAACCCTGGATGACAAGAGATATTGAGGCTCTGACCAGAAAAAAAATGAGGCATCGCTCAGGCACAGGCACTGGGACCAAGGGAATCCCTGGAGGTACACAGTGGTTACAGGAGTTTCCTGAAGAAGAAAAGCAGCAAGGCAATAAGGGGGTATGAGATAACCTTGGCTGAGCAGATTAGGGTGAATCCAAATTCAGTATAATAAAGAAAAAGAACAACTAGAGAGCGATAGGACGCTTCAAAATCCAAAATGGGCATGCATGTGTAAAACCTCGACAGATGAGTGAGGTCCTCAATTCTCCCTCTGCCTTTATCATGAAGAAAGACGTGAAGACCTGTGACCTTTGGGAAGTTAGTTGCGATATCTTTGTACAGTCTATATCACAGTAGATGTGCTGTTTGACATATTAGAATGCACAAAGTCAGATAAATCTCTTGATCCTGACCAAATGCAACAAAGAGCACTGCATGGGGCGAGAGAAGATAGCTCAGGGGCAAGGTCCCGGAAGACTGGGCAGTAGCAAATGTTGTGCCCTTTTTCAGAAGGGCTGCAAAGAAAAGCCTGGGAAATATAGACCAGTAAGCTTCACATCTGTTTCCGAAACCACTTGAGAAGGTGCGGAGATATAAGATATGCATGCATTCGGAAAGACGGAGTTTGACTTGCAGCAGTTAGCACTTGTGCGTGGCAGATTATGCCTTACAAATTTTGATAGAGTTTTTATGAGAAAGTGACCAGAAAGGTTGACGAGAGCAGGGTGGTGGACATTGTCTATATGGAGTTCAGTAAGGCCTTTGATAAGTTTCCACATGGTAGGCCGCTCTAGAAGGTTAGATCGAATGGACTCCAAGGTAAACTGGCAAATT
>NW_025209903.1:1972-3854 GCF_004010195.1 Chiloscyllium plagiosum
AAGTTGGGACGTTATGTTGCAGTTGTACAGGATGTTGGTAAGGCTGCAGTTGGAGTATTGTGTTCAGTTTTGTTCACCTTGCCCTAGAAAGGATAGTATTGAACAAGAAAGAATGTAGAAGAAATTTACAAATATGTTTCCTGGGCTGAAGGCTCTAAGTTATAGACAGAGGTTGAACAGTTTAGAACTTATTTCTTTACAGCGTAGGAAAGTGAGAGGGTTCTTATAGAAGTGTAACTCTTATAAAATCATAAGAGGCGTGCATGTGGTGAATACTTCAAATTTTTATTCCCAAGATTGGGGAATCGAGGACTAGAGGACACCCATTAATGTTTGGAAAAGATAAAAAATATTAAAGGGAAACTGAGGGGCAACCTTTTTTTACGCAGAGTGTGGTATGCATATGGACCGAGCTGTCAATGGAAGTGGATGTGGTGGATACAATAACAACATTGAAAAGGGATTTGGGCAAATACACAGATAGGAAAGGTTTAGAGGGATACAGAACAAGGGCAGGGAAATGGGGTGAGTCTGGATGGACATTTTGATTAGCATGGACCAGCTGGGCCAAAATATCAGTCATACTTGCAGTCTTGTGCAATATGACTGTAAATTAGTGTGTTTTGAGTGGAGACAGGGTGTGTGTGGGGCGGGGGGGGGGGTGATGAAAAAAATATCATGGAAGGATATGTTCACAGATTTCGGAATGCTGAAATGAAGACATGTAGATGGTATCATGCAACACGGGTCAGTATTTCACGGGTCAGAGTGAAAGAGATATTGTTGTGAGTTCAGGCGAAGAAGAGTTTAGGATGAGCATTTGTTCTCCATCTTTGTAACTGGGAGCGAGGACAGCATAATCTTCACCTCACTGTGCTGAATCACACAACTAAAAACTGTTTCAGTGCCATTCTCATTGAGTGTGACAAAGTGGTTGTCTGCACAAGGCCGAGCTAGTTTCCTGGTGCGACCAAACCCATCTCACTAACTATACATTGCACTCCATAATTTCCCTCTGATACCATACCAGCCCGATCTCCCACCCATCATTACTGGAGGCATTCACAGTCGCCCGGATGCCCCTGGATATTCCGTGATCCCTGACACTGGAGCCATCTTTAAAAGGCCAATGGGCAGACGGTTGCGCTTTCTCAGTTTGGAGTTGCCCTGCATAGTTTCCCCAAGCATGGCAAGCTAAGGGGAAATTACACCAAGGTTTGTCGACAGCAGCACGGATGACCTGCTGGATGGGCTAGTACAAAAGGGGACCATTCTCTTCCCAGAGGGGGCCACACTACCAGACCTCCCGAGCATGGTCTGAGCTCACCACCCAGCTCAGAGCAGTTTCTGGAGTATGAAGAAATGTCCAGCAAAACAGGACAAGCATCAATAACATTCCCCACTCTGTCAAGATAAGGGTCACCTTATTCTTTCTGCTCCCTCACACTCACTGTATATCTGTTATAGCAGCGACCCCCGAACGAGGCTCTTGCTCCACCACTCTCACTACTGCATGCAGCACTTTCCCTGTCTTTCTCTCTTGCCTTTCCAATTCCCCCCCCCCCCCCACATAGTTATAGAATATTCTGGGGAATGCCAATAATGGAATATTCCAGATATTGTTCCAACTAATTCCCAGTTTCAGGAAAACGGCTGTGCCCCAGTGTGTAACACGTAAGAGGATGGAGTAGAGTTGTACGTTTTTCAAATCACACACAATTAAAATCCATCATGAGGCCATTCAGTACTTCAAATATGCTCCAACGTTCAATACATTCGGGGGTGATCTGATGGTTTTCTCAGCTCCATGTTAGAGGAACTTTCAGTCATTCAACCCCCAGCTTCCTGTTTCCGAGCAGACGATTCTCAGACACTTCATACC
>NW_025209903.1:4089-7402 GCF_004010195.1 Chiloscyllium plagiosum
AAAGTAAACCACCATGAGTGGTCTCTCTAATGAGAGTTATTTGGGACTCTAATCTATCAATGTTAGCATTTTTTATTGAAAAAGATAGTTTTATTATTATATTAAACCATTAACAAAACAACTCAAATAATTGAACAAAATTACACCCATGTGCATGTATATACGAAATAAGTTAAAGTCTCGAAACGGACACAAGCAAAACAAAAACAAACAATAAATAATAAATAAGTAATATGGCTCAGCAGAACGAAATGATAGCTCTCGTTCTTCGAGAGTATTAACTGATACACATTCATACGTTCATAATTCTTCACATGTAATTCATTAGACAATATCGTCATGGCTATATAAAAGCCTTTTTTAGAGTGGCAGAGAAGCCTATATCGCGGTAATCCAAAAAGGGTTGCCATATCTTATATCGGCTTTTTGGTGCAACATACTGGTGAGAAAGTCCAAAGGTATATTCTCCATGACGAGCTTACAACAACCCAACAGACCCGGTTTTTTCACACATCCAACATCACAGAATATTTGTCCTACCACAGGAAGTATGGGGAGAAATACTAAACGAGTATTGTGCATCAGTTTTACTGTGGAAAACGATATGTAGGGAAACAGATGGTGACACCTTGCAAAATGTCCATATTACAGAGGCGGCAGTGCTGGTGATCTTGAAACGGATAAATGTGGATAAATCCACAGGACCTGATCAGGTGTACCCTAAAACTATGTGGGAAGTTACAGAAGTGATTGCTGGGCCTCTTGTTGAGATATCTGTAATATGGATAGTCACAGGTGAAGTGCAGGAAGACAGGTGGTTGGCAAATGTGGTGCCACTCGTTAAGAAGAGTGGTAAGGTTAAGCCAGGGAACAATAGACCAGTGAGCCTGACGTTGGTGGTGGGCAGGTTATTGGAGGGAATCCTGAGGGACAGAATGTGCATGTATTTGGAAAGGCAAGGACTGATTATGGATAGTCAACATAGCTTTGTGCGTGAGCAATCATGTCTCACAAACTTGATTGAGTTTTTTGAGGAAGTCAAATAGAGGATTGATGAGGGCAGAGGGATGGATGTGATCTATGTGGACTTCAGTAAGGGTTTTGATAAGGTTCCCCATGGGAGACTGAATGGCATGGTTAGATCTCATGGAATACAGGGAGAAGTCGCCATTTGGATACAAAACTGGCTGAAAGATAGAAGACAGAGGGTGGTGGTGGAGGGTTGTTTTTCAGACTGGAGGCTTGTGACTAGTGCAGTGCAACAAGGATCGGTGCTGGATTCACTTCTTTTTTGTCATTGACATAAATTATTTGGATGTGAGCATAGTGGTACAGTTAGTAAGTTTGCCGATGACACCAAAATTGGAGCTGTAGTGGAGAGCGAAGAGGGTCACCTCAGATTTAACAAAAGGCCAATGGGATGAGAAGTGGCAGATGGAGTTTAATTAATATAAATGCGAGGTGCTGCATTTTGAGAAAGAAACTCTTAGCAGGAATTATACACTTAATGGTAAGGTCGCAGGGAGTGTTGCTGAACAAAGAGACCTTGGAGTGCAGGTTCATAGCTCTTTGAAAGTGGAGTCGGAGGTAGATAGAATAGTGAAGAAGGGTTTGGTATGCTTTCCTTTATTGGTCAGAGAATTGAGTACGGGAGTTGAAAGATCATGTTGCGGCTGTACAGGACACTGGTTAGGTCACTGTTGGACTATTGTGTGCAATTCTGGTCTCCTTCCTATCGGAAAGATGTTGTGAAACTTGAAAGGGTTCAGAAAATATTTCAAGAATGTTGCCAGGGTTGGAGGATTTGATCTATAGAGAGAAGCTAAACAGACTGGGACTGTTTTCGTGGAGCGTCGGAGGCTGAGGGCTGACAGTATAGAGGTTTACAAAATTATGAGGGGCATGTATCGGGTAAATAGGTAAAGTCGTTTCTCTGGGGTCGAGGAGTCCAGAATGAGAGGGTATAGGTTTAGGGTGAGAGGGGAAAGATATAATAGAGAACTACAGGGGAACTATTTCACACAGAGAGTGGTACATGTATGGAATGAACTGCCAGGTGATGTCGGCGAGTCTGATACAAGTGCAACATTTAAGAGGCATTTGGATGGGTATATGAATAGGAAGGGTTTGGGGGGATATGGGCCGGGTGCTGGCAGGTGGGACTAGATTGGGTTGGGATATCTAGTCGGCATGGACGGGTAGGACCGAATGGTCTGTTTCCATGCCGTACATCTCTATGACTCCATGACTATGACTTATATTCATCTCTGTTTTTTAGTGCACCATGCTGGTGAGAAAGTCCAAAGGGATATTCTCCATGATGAGTTCACAAAGACCCAACAGACCTGGGGATTTTTCCTAGCACAGTGAGGATATTTTTTTCCCATATGCATCTGCGTAAGATACTCTGGGCAGGTCCAGGAAAAGAGAAACCGGGTCCATCTCTAATTCGGTCCCAACACCCACTCTACAACACCCAATACAGTGCTCCAATATATAAAGCCTGCAGCAGGACCACATACAACGAGTAAGAGTGCCTGTCGTCATTATTCACTAAGGACATGCTGAAGATATTCCCACTTTGAATTTTGAGAGAAAAACTGGGTTCAGATAGAACTTATGAACAAGTTTCAACTGCATGGAATGGGTCCCATTAGAGATCAAAATCCTTCGAGCATTTTCACAAATATGTCCCATGTCTCCGAAAAGATTTAAAACCCCAACACTGTTGCACAGACGTCACGAAGATGCACAGTCTTGTCTGAGGGGACACTCTCCAAAAATGATAAATGGTACTGACAGAAAGTGCATTCTTTACAATAATGACCTGCTTCTCTGTATCGGATCGATAAGTGTCTGTTAAAATTGTTTTTTTAATCAAATCTTTAATCTTGAAAAAAACAGAAGAAGTCTCTCCTCGGTAGTCCATACTTACGAGTTATTTGATAAAATGATATCATTGTTTCTCCCTCAAGTAACGTATCGTAGCTCAGTGGTTTGAACTGCTGACTCACAGCACCAGGTTCACGGGTTTGGTTCCACCTTGGGAGACTGGCTGTGAGGCGTTAGTATATTCTCAACTGTGTCTGCGCAGGTTTACTCCCACAGTCACAAACATGTGCAGGTTAGATGACTTGGCCATTGCTTAATCGCTCATAGTGTTCCACGATCTGTAATTTGGGGCAGTAGTCAGGGTAAGAGGGGATGGTAGGGCAATGGGTCTGAGTGGGTTACTCATCAGAGGGTCGAAGTAGACTTGCTGGGCCCAAGGACCTGTTTCCACACTGTAGGGATTCTACTAATTCTAAATCAC
>NW_025209903.1:9326-11419 GCF_004010195.1 Chiloscyllium plagiosum
GCAGCAAAGTTTCCACCTTAATGTACAGGTCACAGATGGGATTTTGAGACCAACATTTAAAAGTGAGATTGGCGTGAAAGAAGCACAATCCTCCGGGTCTTCCTTTCTTCAGCATCAGAGAGATATGAGCCTCTATTAAGGATGGAGGGAGGGGTTCGTGACTGTATGAGTGACAGAACATGTTAAACATCAGCCCTGACAATACGTTTATAAATTATTTATAAAATTCACTCGGAAATCCGTCAGAAACGTGCACCTTTACATTCTGAAGCTGCTTCACACCCTCCTGCGCTGACAATATTGCATTAAGGCACTACACTTATTCAGGGGTTACTCCTGGGAATACCCAGGTTCTTGAAAAATGACTCCATCTTAATACATCTATCCTCAAAATGTTCAGTCTGAAATAATTCGGAGAAAGATCTCGGACAGGAGACATTAATCTTTTTGGAATTGAAAGCAAGGATCCAAATACCTTCCCTAATGGAGGTAATGGCTTAAGAGGTGCGATCGTTTTTCTGGCAAGATAGAATAAAGACCTGGCTGGCTTATCACCATGTTCAAACAACCTTTGTTTTGCAAATGTCAATTCCTTCTTGGCTGTCTGTGTGAGCGTGGAATTCACTGTTGACCGAAGCGTTGTAATCCTCTGCAGCTAAGCCACTGAGGGACAATCACAGTATGCACTCTCGGCTGCCCTCAGCTTTGCCTCAAAACGGCGTTCCTGCTCCCCCTTATGCTACATCATAAGGAATAATTATTCCCTTGGCATAAGCCTTAGCTATTTCCCATAGAATGGATGAGTTAGTGGTTGAATCTGAATTAATGGCTAAGAAAGAGCTGAATTCATTGCAGTGGTCAGCATATTGGCGCAATGGTTAGCACTGCTGCCTCGCAGCGCCAGAGATCTGCGTTCAATTCCTAACTCCGGTGACTTTCTCTGTGGAGTTTACACATTTTCCCTGTGTCTGCGTGGGTTTCCTCCCACAGTCCAAAAATGTGCAGGTTAGGTAAATTGGCCATGCTAAATTGCCTGTAGTGTTAGGTGAAGGGGTAATCGTCAGGGGTGGGTCGGTGTGGACGTTTTGGGTCGAAGGGCCTGTTTCTACACTGTAAATAATCTAATCTAACTACTCAATTAACCAACTAGTCTTAAGAATAATTCGCTAGTGTCTCGAATCTATTATATTGCCCTTAATCTTAATCAATGAGTATACTGCTTCATGGTCAGAAATGGTAATATTCCCAATTGTGCAGGATGCCACCGAATCTAAGATTGTTGCAGAAATAGGGAAGATATCAACCCTCTTGTGGCATTTATGCCGGTTAAAGCAGAAAATAAAATCCCCACTTGTGATGTGGATCTGCCACCAGACATCCACCAGCTCTCGTTCTGCACATAAATCCACTAATTGCTTACATTATAACGAGGGTATTGGGCCACCTTTGGACATTCTGTCCACCGTGGGGTCCATAAGACTTTTGAAAATTTCTACAATAATGTGCCACCATGCAAGATAACTGAATTTGGAAAATTTCAACAAGGAATTTAAGAGGGTACGCTGGGAGTTGAGGGGGAGGGGGCGCAATAAACATTCAAAATACTATATTCTTAACTATAGTTCAAGGCTTTGGGTAGTATGAGCCTCCTGTGAGTGTCAAATACAATCTAGTCGGTTAAATGGAAGATTATTTTTTTTATCCATTATGGCTTCTCCCCTCCTCGTAATATTAAAAGACGAGAAATACACCCGATCAAGCCCGACCTACTGTAATGTCAGATGTTCCGTGTCATCAAGGTGCATCTCCTGCAATTGGACAACATCCACCCTCTCTTTTTAAGACTAGAAAGTACATTTTTCCTCTTTTCTGGCCAATGGCTCATCTTAATGCTCCAGGTAGACCATTTAAGCACATCATTACCCAGAACACACTGTAGCAACATTTGAACTCGAGGGAGGAAGAACTCGAATTACTGATCATTAATAAACAAAGTCTCATAGAGCTTAAAAACTACACAAGCTAAGGCTACCAGAACTGCCAACTCTCAAAACTTTCCAAAACTAAGCATTTTAAGTAAATGGCTGGGATGG
>NW_025209903.1:12115-17928 GCF_004010195.1 Chiloscyllium plagiosum
TTAGTTACTTGTGGCTAACTAAAGAAATCTGCCTGACTTGTTCCTGTCACTGAACCTGACTCAGTCTGAGAACTTTATTATCGCCCATATCACCAACCTGGTTACATTTAAAATTTGGTGTCGGCAGTGGAGGAATGGGACAAGAAAAGGAAACGGTGACACCCTCCAACATCCGTTAGAGCAGGAATTAGGATAAATCCACAAAGTTTGATTTCAGTCAAGTGAGAATTGTCTTTCCCAGAAGTTTGGGGTGGCTGGACCTTTACATTACATCGAAGCTGGCTTTGTCTGATTTTCCATGAACAGGTGAATCAGGGATAATGGTGTATGGAAAGAAACGTGCAGCTGGGATCACAATGAGATGAGCCATGACCTTATTTACTGGTGGAGTCGTGTGAAAGGGCCGAATGGCCCACTTTGTCCCTCAGCCCTGTGTTCTGATGTTCCATTCAGCCCTCAGACATGCTAAACAGGGGCAGATCGAGGCCACTCCGATGGTTAGGTGTAGTTTTGGAAATATACTTGTAAAATCCAGGCTGGATCAGGAAGTGACCACCATCTCCACCACCCTCCCCCGCCCCAGTCCGTGTTTCCAGGCTTCCCCTCTCTGTAACTTCTGTTCCAGATGTGAGTAATATTGCAGACCCAGATACGCTGGCAATACAGCCACATACCCCACCCAGGGTTAAAACAACAAATCCTCTGCTCTCCCTGAATGCAACATTGTACAACACGATTTCCAGCAAAATAATCCGTTACTTTCCAAAAGCATAAAATGTGAAATTAATAAATAGGAACAGGAGTAGGTCAATCGGCCCCTCAAGGTAACCCTGTCATTTCATAAGAACATGGCTGATCTACTCCAGGACTCAACACCACTCTCTTCCCGACTCCTTGTATCCCTCCAAACCTCTCTGGGTTGGGGAATGCCATATATTCACTACCTTCGGAGAGAAGCCATGACTCTGCATCTCAGATTTAAATTGATGTTCTTTATTCGGTATCTATATCCTCGGGTTCGACACTTTGCTCAAGAATGGAAAAAACTTCTCAACATCTACCTTCTCCAACCCCTTCTGTGTCTTGTAGGTTTCAGCAGGATCACTCCTCATTCATTTAAACCCCAATGAATTATCGCCTCACCATCTTAGAGATTCTCAATAACACAACCCTTTCTTCCCAGGAAACCGCCTAATGTACCAACCTAGTTACGTGCTGCATCAGCATGCTGACTTTATGTTTCATACACAGGAAGACTCTAATGCCTTTACTGTTCCTTTTCTGGAAGTCCTCCCCATTAAGTAACATCCTGCCTTTTGATTCTCAGTGTCATCCTCAAACTCGGATGTACATTGCACTCAGCTCCCTCCTTCAGGCTGTCAGCATAGATTGTAAATAGCTAATGCCATCAGACTGATATTTGTGGTACTCCAGCAGATACACCTTTACCATAAAGATCCATTAATCCCGACTTTCCGATTTCTGTGTTAACCATTCATCATCCCGTGTTAATACAGTATCCGACATCCTGGAGCTTCTGTTTTGTGTAAAAACTTTTGTTTTGTTATACCTTGTGGAAAATCTCTGGAAAGCATCGTGTCCACCAGATACCTTTTATCAAGTCCGCTGTTACATTTTCAGGCATCTCCAGAAATACTTTGCATTATTTTACAGGGCAAAATATCATTTCCATTTCACAAAACCACCCTGACTCTGAGTGAAGATTTTCTAAATGTCCATGCTTGCCAGGTTTTCCAAACTATACTAGTCCATCTGTTTTCATTAGGTCCATGTGCCTCTAAATGCTTCCCATTCATATGTTTGTCCAAATGAGTTTTAAATGTTGTAGCTGTCCTTGCATCTCCCACTCTTCCTCTGGAAGCTCATTCCATACCCACACCGCACTCTGTGCAAAAACGCTGCCCCTTAGTCCCTTTTAAATGTACCCACTTTCACCTTAAACCTATTCCCTCTATGTTTGGATTCCCCTACCCTTTGGAAAAAATCTTGGCTGTTTACCTTATCCATACCTCTCATGATTTTATAAGTTTCTATAATGTCACTCCTCAACATCCTACACTCCATCTGATGCTAACTTCAAGAACAAGCGTTTAAAGATAAGCACGGCAAAACTGAAGCAATATTAAAAATGACAGGTAACCAACACTCAGCCCAAACGTCATACTGTGATTTGTTTTTCTCCATATTGCAATACTAAGGCAGCATGAGACGCTTACTAGTGCCAATAAGAAGTCAAGCACCTGAATTCCTTTATCTAAAGGGGGTAATGATGACGACAGTGAAAACGTATCTGTGGCCATATCTATATAATACCATATCGTCAACATTCTCCCTCCTGGCTTCCGTATAACTTTGTGTGGTTGTGGCTTTTTTATCTTGCATTCAATAGAGAGAAACCCTTTCCCCCATTCACACCTTAAAGTCGACCGGTAATACAGAATCTTTTCGTTCACCACTGTTAAAAGCCCGTTTTTCTTTTGTCACACCCTCTTTTCCCTGCCACCCATCCTCCACATCTGGCAAGGGATTAAAATACCATTTTGCAATTGTATTCAGATTTGAAGAATTGTCACACTGAACTGGAAACGCTAACTCTGTTTCTCTTTCTCTGCAGATGTTGACAGACCTGCTGAGTTTCTCCAGAAATGAATAGGTGCAGGACAATTTTTCAATTAAACTAATAATTTTGGATACTGGAAATAAAAATAAAAATAAATCTTCATAGAAGGTTCACTGGGACCTGAAAGTTTAATTTTGCATTCACCCCAGAAAATTCTGCAACATCTTTAGCAATTTCTTCAGCAATTTCTGTTTTTGAACGATTTCCAATGACATATTGTCAAAGATGCTCAAACATCCTGTCCAACATGGAGCACCGTATTCTGGGAACTGAACAGTAACGCATGGTGGCAAGTTCCTTGACTCTGAAACTGCATAAAGCTGGCATCACTGACACTGCAGAGCTCTGAATCATGGTCAGGGAGAAAAACAGAGGGAAACACATTCACTTCAAATACGGAAGATGGCATTACTGAAAGGAAAAGATTCAGATTAGTTCCTGAAATGGATATTTTTATGTAACAAATTGGAGGCGTGACACCAGCAGAATGAGAACATAAAAATGGAAGTATGTCCGCATCAGAAACCGGAGTATATCCCTGAGTACAGGGCTGATGGGTGAATGGGTCTCAGTGTGAACTGGGTGGCGGGGGGGGTGGGGGCAGTCAGTAGAATTGAATTGTAGATATTGCAGCTAAATCTGGTTATTATCTGACGCGGTAGATTTCAATGACAATCTGTAACTTTTCCCCCAGGATAGTCCATCCGTCTACCATTTCCATCAGGCCGATCCATGGGTCAGTGACGAGTGTGGGTGAATATGGTCGGGTCGGAATCACGTGCACCTGCACCTGATGACAATCCATTAAAGCTACCGCACTTGACTGGTTAAACTACGAACAGCAGGACTAACATCTGATACAGAGAGAGAGATGATCCCAAGACTAACAAATCAGATATAAGCTCTGTCGTCCTGTCACATCCAGGCATACAAGTCGATGGACCATTAAACAACTTTCTGGAGGAGAGGACACCACAACCATCCCCATCCTAAATAATGGAACAGCCCTGTGCATCCATGTAAAATATGCAGTATCTGCACCATCCTCAGCCAGAAGTGTTGAATCGATTACCCACCTCATCCTCACTATGATACCCTCAGAATCACAGATGCCCATCTTCAATCAATTCAATTCACTGCACGTGACATGAAGCAACAGCTGGTCACTGTAGATACGACAAAGGCATTTGGCCCTGACACCATTCCTGCAATAGTACTGAAGACTTGTGCTACACAACAAGCCATGTACCTGAGGAAGCTGTTTCATTCCAGCTCCAACTCTGACAACTCCCTGGCAATGTGGGTAATTAGCATCTGCAGTACTCACTTTCGCCTAATGGGGGTAATTACTCAACTATGTCACATCCCCTAAGAATGGAATAATTACAATCTGACCAATCACCACGCCCTCAGTCCCATCACTATAGTCGAATTGGTTGGGGTTATTTTTGATAGAGTTGTCACACAGCACAGAATTAATCAGTCAGTGTGGTTTCTGATAGGACCCATGTGGAGATGGTGCTGTTGTGGAATTGTCATTGGATTGCTAATCCAGACCAGGATAATTCTCCGGCAACTGGTGCAAGTTAAAAACAATTAATAAAATATCGAGATCGAATATCTGGTGTCAGTAATAGTAATCTTGTGTTCAATGTCGGTTATAGACGTCGATCTCCTTCCCCAGTGTACTTTCAGGAAGTGAATCTCCCGTGCTTTCCTGGTCTCCCGCACACTGCACAGTAGCATCGGGAAAGGAATACGTCATACAACTCATTGATGGCCGAACATCTCCTCAACGCAGTTTTCCCCATACAATATTCATATCCCTTAATATGTTTAAACATTGTGAAACATAACATGAGAACTGCTGTAGTCCATTCAGCCCATGCGTTTTGCGCCTCCATTCTATGTACAGGCAGTTCACCGATAATGCGTGTTGATTGTACAATTCGGCTGCCATGCGATTCGTGAACCTTTTTCTATAAAGTGATGTCGCATTCACTGTGATGCGTTTCCTTGGTGGGCACCAGCTGAACAGCAATTCCTGCCTCAGAAACCCTCTGTCTACAAAAGGTACAATCAATGTGTTCAGCAAAAACAGGAATGCATGCGGCTCTGCAGGCCTTGAATCTGAGCCTGAAACTGGGAATTGTAGACTATATTTAGAAAGAAGTTTATTTCAAACTGTGGGGAGAATATTGGGGAGAACTGGAATTCGACATCGGCATCAGATGATCAGTCAGTCCCCACGCGGTTTCTGGTGAAAGGTACAGTGCTCCATTGAGTGACTGTAGTGTGAAAGCGTTACATTTACAGCACTGTTCCATTACAACATGTGATTAAAGATTTATTTAGACTATCCTATTGTGTGTTATACTAAATTTTATATTTAGTTTGTACTGATAATTTTGGGGGTTCGCCACTTGTACTCTTTTTATCACAGACCCATTATTGATATTGCACGATTTTCTATAACAGTGTTGCACAGGAACATAGCTATTGCGTTTTTTGGAGAACAATCTGGAATGATAGATGATCTTCTATCTTCACACCATACTCCTGCTCTCTCCCTATTCCTTTAGTTTCCAGAAATCCTTATTTATGTTCAGCTCCTTGACTTCCACAGTCTGATCTGGGAGAGCGTACCCCTGGTTCGCCAGTGTCTGAGTGCAGGCATTTATTCTCATCTCAATGCAAAGTGGCCTGTCTGTACCTAATATTGTGGTTCCTTGTTTTAGACGTCCTAGTCAGGAGAATTACCATTCCTGCTTCTAATCTGTCTCGTCCTGTCAGAGTGTTATATATTTCACTGAGAGTTCCACTCATTTTTATAAACTCCATTGAATACAGGTCAAGTTGCCCCAAACTCTGCCCCCACAACACGTCTGTCATCCCAGAGATCAGTCTGGTCATCCTTTGCTGCTCTCCCTCAATGTCAGCTTTGTCGTCTGTTAGGAAAAGAAACCAAAACTACACACAATACTGCACAATGTTCGGAGATGTACAGCTGCAGTAAGATACATTTACTCCTGTACTCAAATCCCCCTGAAATGAAGGTGAATACAGCATTTATCCTCCTTCCTGCTTTCTGCTTCTGCAATATTGCTTTCAGTGATTGGTGTACAGGGAGATCCAGATCCCTTTCAAAGTTATAGTTCCCCACCTGCTGGGC
>NW_025209904.1:0-4207 GCF_004010195.1 Chiloscyllium plagiosum
GAGCTCTCCATGATCAGTCTACCTTTTTTCGTTGTTAAGTTTCCAACACCTTCTCTTCTCTGTTGTGGATTCTTTACAAGATATCACTATTTAATTCCCCAAGTTCCAAAAATTTTCATGTCTTCCTCCACAGAAACACTGACAGGAAATTATCGTTTAATATCTCAGCCATCAGCACTGGTTCCAATATGAACGACCTCATTGATCTTTAAGGATCCATACTCTCTCCGAGTGTCTCTTTAGCTCTTACTGAAACTTGTCAAAAGATCTCTGAATATTCAAAGAACCATATCCCACTATAAAAACAGATCTGTCTCACACTTATCTCTTCTGCTAGTTATATTCATGCCAACAAATAAAATCCAACAGGCTCAAAAACAAGTTTTCTTTCATAAAATGAGTCTCACTTTGTTTCTTAGGATGCCGTTCTTATTTATTGTCATAAACATTACCATACATTCCTGCACTTCTCGACTTACTGTCAGGATAAGATCGTCTGAGTTCAGACTGACTGCACAAAGGATTTTGGTAATCCTTGTATGTGAACATGATAAAAAGATACCATAATGTGTCATCATTTAATAGAAGCAGCAAATCAAATGCTGGCATTTATTACAAAAGGACAGGAGTGCACAAATAGGGAGGTATTGGCAAACCTATGCAAGAGCCGATTCTGAACAAATCTCGAATATTGCAAACTGTATGAGTGCCATATGGAAATACATTCTCGCATTGGAGACAGGGCAGAGAATGTTCACTCAAATGATCTTGTGAATGTAGGAATATTGTAAACAGAAACGATGAAGTAGATTGAGCTTGATCTTATTGGAGTTCCGAAGAATGAGAGAGAAAATGAATGAAACATCCCAAGATGCTGAGGGGTATTGACAGAGTAGGTGTTAGGAAGTTAGAAAGTGAAGCATTCAAATAGGCGTTTCGGCCCACCATGGTTGTGCCGAACGTTATGTTATTCTTAACTAATACTATCTGCCTGCACATGGTTCATCTCCCTCTATTCTCTGCTGTTCATATGTCTAGGAGAAAGTGAGGACTGCAGATGCTGGAGATCAGAGCTGAAATTGTGTTGCTGGAAATGCGCAGCAGGTCAGGCAGCATCCAAGGAGCAGGGGAATCGAGCTTTCGGGCATGAGCCCTCCTTCAGAAATGAGGAGAGTGTGCCAAGCAGGCTCAGATAAAAAGTAGGGAGGAGCGACCTGGGAGAGGGGCATTGTAAATGCGATAGGTGGAAGGAGTTTAAGGTGAAGGTGATAGGCCGGAGTGGGGGTGGGGGCGGACAGGTCAGGAAGAAGATTGCAGATTAGGAAGGTGGTGCTGAGTTCGAGAGTTGGTACTGACACAAGGTGGGGGGAGGGGAAATGAGCAAGATAGAGAAATCTGCATTCATCCCTTGTGGTTGGAGGGTTCCTAGGCGGAAGATGAGGCGCTCTTCCTCCAAACGTCGTGTTGCTACGGTCTGGCGATGGAGGAGTCCAAGGACCTGCATGTCCTTGGCGGAGTGGGAGGGGGAGTTGAAGTGTTAAGCCACGGGATGGTTGGGTTGGTCAAGGGGGAGGTGTGGGCGCAAGCTTTGCATTTCTTGCGGTTGCAGGGGAAGGTTCCGGGAGTGGAGGTTGGGTTGTTGAGGGGGGTGTGGACCTGACGAGGGAGTCACGGAGAGAGTGGTCTTTTTGGAACGCTGATAGGGGAGGGGAGGGAAATATATCCCTGGTGATGGGGTCGATTTGGAGGTGGCGGAAATGACGATGGACGTTTTGATGTATATTTTGGTTGGGGGGGGTGGTATGTGAGGACCAGTGGGGTTCTGTCCTGGTGGCGATTGGAGAGGCGGGGAAATTGGAGGAGATGTGGTGGAGAACATCGCATTACTTACAGTGTGGAACTGGCCCTTCGGCCCAACAAGTCCACACCGACCCGCCGAAGCGCACCCACCCAGACCCATTCCCCTACACCTAACACTACGGGCAATTTAGCGTGGCCAATTCACCTAACCTGCACATTTTCGGACTGTGGGAGGAAACCGGAGCACCTGGAAGAAACCCAGGCAGACACGGGGAGAATGTGCAAACTCCACACAGTCAGTCGGCTGAGTCGGGAATTGAACCCAGGTCTCTGGCGCTGTGAGGCAGCAGTGCTAACCACTGTGCCAGCGTGCAGCCCACAAATGCCGTGCCGCCCACAGATGTTACAGAGTTAGGAGATTTTCGGTGAATCGACACAGTAAAGGTTGAGGGAGTACTGTCATATCTGGTGTGGTTCAAGGAGACTCAGTGCAGGAAGGCACAGAGAATGGGAACCTTTTCAGGGTTTGATGAGATTATAGAATTAGTGGTGTTCTAGAGATTTGATGATGTTTTCCGATAAAGAGGGTGAGAAGTGCCTGAACAACTTGACAACACCATTGTACACATCTAGCCATTGTAATCCACAGAGACATTGGAAGATGAGTATTTGCTGCAATTACATCAAGATATATCGTGTGTTCCTGGGCATTGGATTAGGGACAAATTGCGAAAAAGGAAGAGATTAGAAGCGATCAGAATTTTTAACTGAACTGAGAAGATTTGAGAGATCAATAGCACGGAAGGGAATGGCCTAGTTGCAATATTGTGAGGAACTGTAAGTGTATAACGGAGAGGAGGATCTCACATATAAAGGGAGAGTTGCATTATCTATGTGCAGTTACAGACATGGCGACTGTTGTAGCAACTGCTGAACATGACACAGATGACAAAAATTCCAAAATCTGGTGCAGAGGCTCAAGAAGGCAGCTCGCCACCGCCTTCTCAGGGGCAACTTAAAATTAATACAGAATGATGGCTCACACGGAAATACTCACATCTCATTACGAAAGCATAAATAAACAAAAGATCTACAAGCATCACTGAGGTCACCCAGGAATGCTCTTTCCACAGTAGTTCACACAAACATGGAACAAATAAAACCTAGAAGGTTAGGACTAGCAGGCACTCGGGAACATCAACATTTTCTTGGTTCCCTCCAAGCCACGCTCTATCCACCCAGTACTGTCTCTGCCCCTGCACCCAAAGCATTGCAGTGGGTCAGGAACGCAGCTCACAGCCACTTTCTCCAGGCAATTACAGATTCGACAGAAATTATGGCATTGCAAGTTATGATCACATCCCATCAATGAAATCAGAAAAGCAAAATCTAACGGACTGTTCATGCCCCCTTTGTTTCCTCCACAAAACTTGTATTCCCATTTCGTTCTGCATCATCAACAAACATGGAAACATTAGATTTTGTCCATCCATCAAATTCAACAGTAATTTGTGAATAGTTGGGGACTAACAAATCTATTTGTTCATACTTAGATTTCAGAATATTAAAGAGGTCTCAATCCATCCCAGGACAGTCCCTCCAATTCCAGAAGTGCCAATTTGGCTTGGTATCCTCTTCAGTGACACATTTTTGAAAGGTTTCTGGAACTCCCAATGAAACATTCTACCCCATTTTATCTATTCTGTTGGCTACAGCCTGAAATAAAGCAAATCCAATAGGGTTGTGAAATGGAATTTTGCTTTCACGAAAACATACTTGGCACGGACAGAGGATTGGCTGATTGGAGAACACAGAGAGGAGGTATTGCTCCAACAGGGATTTCGAACTTCTCTGTTAACTACACCAAACGCCCAGCAACGCTCGCCTTACCCCAAAGTGTGTTAAATTGTGAGTGACAGAGAAATCCTAAAGTCAACCAGTTAAAGAAATATGACAATTTATTTTCTGATATTTAATGATGAACACTAAACAGCAGCAATTTTATTTCCAAGTTACCTTTTTCTCTTTAATACTTCCTATCTGATTCCAACATTGTAAAAAATATGCTGTTCCATTAAACCACGTATAAAACATCACATCAAAATTAATCTCAAGACCAAACTGTCTCAGTCTTCTCTCCTGTCTTCAGTCTTCCGGCTGGTGATCTCTCTGGCTTGACATTCTTTCATGTTACTGTAAATAATTTTTGCATGAAAAAGAATGGTTGATAGAAAGCGTTTTCTAATTTGAGTGCAAGATGTTAGATGGGAAGTTATCGCTCCGGCTCTGTAACACTTTCTCTGTTCTTTGATGGCAGTTGTTCTGCCCGTAATTTACAAAATGCTGGGTTTATATACATTCCATGACAAATTTTGTTTGGTTTCCCGGTGTCAAAACAATAAAATAC
>NW_025209904.1:5098-8873 GCF_004010195.1 Chiloscyllium plagiosum
TTTCCATGTACATGTTTTCCAGCACGTTGTTCGTAGCATCCAACATTATAATGTGTAGTGCCAGTACTGCACGCAATAATTATTTTTTCGTGGTAGAGTATTTTCACTCGTGGATACTGACGGTTTTTTTTTGGAAAGTAGAGGATTGGCTGTTTAAGTTCATTATTATCCTTCTGTATTAATACAACTCCAACTCCTATATCGCTAACATCAACTGCAACTTCGAAGGGTTTCAAAACAAATGGTGTAGCTTGAATTGATGCCGTCGTTGTTACTACTTTTAAATTCACAAACTCCCCCGGTATTTTTCTGAGAAGTGAAAATTAGTGTTCAACTGTAGCAAATCCGGCAGTGGTGCAACAACGCTGCTGAAATATTGAACAAACTTCCAGAAGAAGCAACTCAATCCCGAATATCGAAGCACTTCCTTCATTGAGGATGCTCATGGAAATTCCTCAGGTTTAGAGTGAGAGGGGAAATACAGAAAATACACCTAAGTGGCATCTTTTTCATGCAGAAGGTGGAGTGTGTATGTAATTAAATGCCAGAAGAAGTGGTGGAGGCTAGAAAAATTGCAACAAATAAAAGTCATCTGGATGGTTATATGAACAGGAAGGATGTGGAAGTATATGGGGCGTTTGCTGGGTTGGGATATGTGGTCGGCATGGACGAGTTGGAGCGAAGGATCTGTTTCCGTGCTGTACATCCCTGTGTCTCTGTGACTCTATAACGTATTTTTGAGAACATCAAAATCCATGATATCTGAATTTTATTCTTCACTCTGCAGGACAGTAACTTCCAACTGTTTCTCAACTTCACTGTCTCGGCAATAGCAAGATTTCTACATATTCGCATGATCTACTCGGTACAGTTTATTTTCCAATCTGGCTTCATTACCAGATAGTTTACCCGGCTCAGCTTCCTTCTCAATTTAATAAGGATCATTAAACCTGACTTTGAATGTATATCCTACCACTGGTAACAATACAGATACATCATTCCCACTGGAAAATGTCTGAATTTCACAGTTTTTAAAAACATTTGCAGCCTATTTCATTGTGTGCTGTGCCATCTCCAGGTGCTGTTAACCTTACACATCTCTCCGGTTTGCTTTCATCCACCTCAAACACATAAACCACGTGTGAGATCTCCGACATCAGTCCTACTTATTTTTTTTTAAATTTCAAAGGACCTCTCACTTCATTTCTGAATATTAACTCAAAGTGAATAAATGGATTCAATCCATTGTGGCATCTTTAATGTAAAATAACATTAATAGCATACATATGTCCAAATAAGTAGGGGTAACCCTGACAGTACGCTCAGGACATGGTCTTCAGGGCTTGAAACCAACTGTTCAAGAATCGCTGGGATTCAGGATGGCACACAAGTGCCTGAAAGTCCGATATGCCTGAACAATACTTAACTTCTTTAAAAATCCCAGGAGTAATAAATGACCCTTGAGCTACCTAAATTTCCCCAGGCGGCCAAAACTCAAAAAATGCCAGTTCCCGCATTAGCCTTTTTCGTAAACACTCTGTAATGTAACTTTCTCTAGATATCTGGTAGGCACATTTATTATGGTTAACAAATATTGTTTCCCACTTTTAGTATTAAGGAGGGAACTTACACAATCAATCATAACCCACATCAATGGTACTTCAAATGCGGGAATAGTCAACAAAGATGCTGTTTTGTTTTTAGTGGCTGTGGCTTACCTACTATTTGGCAAGGTTGAAGTGTACAGTAGATGGAACGATGCCCGAAACGTCGATTCTCCTGTTCCCTAGATGCTGCCTGACCTGCTGCGCTTTTCCAGCAACACATTTCCATCTCTGATCTCCAGCATCTGCAGACCTCACTTTCTCCTGAAGTGTACAGTAAACCTTAACCACATCTTTGTGCAGTCCAGGCCAATTGAACTGCCTTTGTTCCTTAGTCTGAGTTTTCCTCGCACCCAGATGACATTCAATTTATAATTCATGTGCCAGTTGTAATACTTACTCTTTATGTGCTACCAGGAAAACAGACTGGGGCACAGCCAGCCATTTCCCCGCTACCCTAACCTGTCGTGCGTTCCATTTTCATCTTAAGAGTCTATCGCTCCGATAATAACCATTGGGGACTGGGGCACAGCCAGCCATTTCCCCGCTGCCCTAACCTGTCGTGCATTCCATTTTCATCTTAAGAGTCTATCGCTCCGATAATAACCATTGGGAATGCATTCAGAATCCTTTTCGAAGTCTACATCAATATATGTATCTGTTATTGTCTCTTCTTTTTACGACAATCGATTAGAATTTCAGGACTGATCCGCTAACTGTTTAGGTTTGTCCTGCGCCATTATGTCAAACAGGGTGTCCTCTAACTGCATCTCTACTCCTTCATCTTTCTCTTCACTTTTTGCTTCGTGCTGTGACAGTGGGTAATTGTTACTACACAATCTGGAAACGTGACAGGGTACTTTGTTTTCACTGATCATTTCCCTGGTCTTCCTTTAGCATTTCTAAAACAAGGGGTGTCACTCCCACCTTGGGCCCCGCCAAATTGATCGCAAGAGCAAACTGTATTCCTGGAACGCACACTTTGACATTCATCCCTCTGTTATTTCACCAATTTTGAATTGGCACATCAACCAGATTCTCCATTGAGAGATGCTACATTTTTGTCCATCTATCCGAAAAATTAACATGATCTCAGGGAAACAGTTCCAGAAGAATGCAAATAATCTCATCTGTTACTATTAGACACTGGACAGTTTCTGTATCTCTCAAAAGTGTAACTTATTCTCCTTCTACCCCTTTTCTTTCTGAATAAAATTTACACAGAGGCCATTTCTTTATAAAGATCAGGCACTAGCTTCATACCCAGCCGCTGCCAAGGCTGTTCACTCTCCTGCAATCCTCGATTTTTCTTGGATTTGTTTTTGTCTACCTTACACTTTTCTCACTGGCTTAGCATTTATGCCACAACTTTTCCCACAGTGCCTTCCTCTAACGACCGGCACTGTGAATTTGCATGTCCACTTCTTAGAGTGAAAACACCTGAAGCTCCTCACTCCTTTCTACTCTCTTAGGCGTCATGGTAAGCTGTGGTAAAAAATTATCAGTGTGCTCTACTAATTGATTTATTGTGCAGGATCTCCCCTTCTCCCATTTCCCGTCCTTATCAGGATTAAATTATTGCTGGAAGGTATATTTTGCCTCATGCACCCTTATGGATATTCATCTGCAATCTCTTCTGCTCTTCTCACTTCTTGACCTTTCTGTTCAGCTACATGAAATCTTATCATCTCTGGAAATGAGTTTTTAAACGCCTCCAGCAGAATAATCTTTTTTCGTTCCTCGATTGTCTTATCTGTTTTTAATTCCTGGACCCATATATCGAAATTAATTCGTTTAATAATTGAGAACTCAACATAAGTCTGATCTGGTTGCTTCCTTTTGTTTCTGATCCACTATCGGCACGCTTCTGGGATCAATTTATAAGTACTCCAAGTAGTTTGTTGGACATCTTCATAATCTAGTGACCCTTCATACAACAGCTCTGCAAATACCTCAGCAGCTCTCTCTGCCAGTTTACTCTGAATGGGCATAACCCATAAGTGTTCTGACTCCATCTGCCTGGCCTAGTTTACAAATGAAATAATGAAGGCTTCGACATCTTTCTCAAAATGTGACAAAGTTTTAACGTATGTGTATTTGTCAGTATCGTCTCTCTTTATCTCCATATGGTTCACTTGACTACTCCTGCTCCAATCTTCTCTCTTTCTATA
>NW_025209904.1:9496-11717 GCF_004010195.1 Chiloscyllium plagiosum
CTGTATTGTGAAAATTATGTTTAAACATTGGCAGGCTCCGGCAGTGAGGAGAAAATTGACCATTCTTGACAGGCGGTTGTGAAAGGAACATGAGTTTAAGATGACAGGGCTTATGTTACAGCGTGGTACCTAACAGAATGGTTCGTTGTTCTTTATAGACACAATATCAGATAAACAGCAGTGAGTCAAAGACTGGAATCTGATCAAGGTGTTCGAGGTGCTTTTTAAGTAGAATAACAAATACCCACAAGTGAGTTAGAGAGTCGAATATATTCGAGGCGTTCTTAGTGCTTTATATACCGAATGACAGATACCCCGGAGAGGGTTACAAAGTGGAATCTAATCGTGAGTGTCGTGGTCGGGTATATATGGAATACCCGATGGCTGGGTGTTGGGAGCCAGTCGAGGTTTTTGTGGTGCGTTTTATGTCGAATAACATATAACCGATAATAAGTCACAAAGTGGAATATAATTGAAGATTATGGTGTGTTTTATACGCAGAGAAACAAAAAACAAAAACTTGTTGCAATCTTGGAATCTAATCGAGGGGGTCCACGGTAGTTTTATACAGAATAAATGATCACCAGGAATGACTTACAAACTGGAATCATATCGACTGTTTGAGGTGGTTATTTACAGACTCTCGTAGAAATGGAAGTCAGTTACAGATTGGAATTTTATGAAAGAGATTGAGCAGATTAGATAAAGAATAACAGGTATACAGGAGTGAGTTATTGACTGCAATAGAATTTAGGTGAGTTGGCGATTTATGCAGAGCACCAGATACGACATGGGAGCAACCAGGGGAGGAAGTACCAACTAGAGACCAACTGAAAAATAAGTTGAGCCACACAGGAGGTGTCCTTGTGGTTTGAAACACGAGAGAGAAACAGACAGACGCTCACACAGTGACCAATCACCAGGAAGGGACTGAGGGAGATTTGGAATTCCAAAACATATCAGATCAAATAAGCCTTTAATGTAAATAGTGGCATAGCAGGGAGAACTTGGAATGGAAATTAGGAAAAGTACAATTCACAGGAAGTTAAGCATTGCACAACATTCAGGACGGCAAATAATATATTTTCCTATTTTAGCAAGAATGAAGTAGGATAGTGAGGAAAAGGCAACAGCATCAGGAAAAAAGCTAGACTGCACAATTAAAATTGACTATAAATGAATTATTTTGTGGAATATCGTTTAAAATCTTTTCTGACACTTTACTTGTTGATGTCCTGAACTACACTACTTTGCTGACTCGATACTCTCCTACTTTGAAAACCCTCCCCCTCTATTCCCTTTCACGGAAGATTGTAATATCCTTTTATATTGAGAAAACCATACTGGTTACAAGGCCATATATCTCCCGTTGCCTCATTTATCTTCAATCCCTTAAGAATACAATGAAACCAACAGGCACATGTAGTTCTTTGAAAAGATCTTTATTTAATCGCAGATGTATTACTTTCTACAATTTGTAGACACAAACAACTTGAATTCCTAGAAGTTAAACATGGGATCTGATAAAATCTTGATTTTGTGGTGGGCCGAGCCACATAGGATTGTGACAAATTCAGATGCAAGGCTGCATATCTACATTTCAGTGTCTGAGCTGTTTAGGATTTTATATATTTCATTCTCTCCAATATTTCGAGCGTGGAAAGTAAAGCAGAAATTGCTAGCATGTGACAGGTTCTCAGGCATTCATTGAAAACCAGTTCTTGAATTTGCATTTTAATCACCTTCGAAGAGCTGTCTCAATTTCCTACCTCTCCAACGATCTATGAATGGAAATGGCTTTTAACGCATTCCACTGTCTCCCTTGCTGAAAGCATTCCAGAAGGAAATAATTCAGACAGACATCTTAGATTTGTTCAGTGCCAACATTTTATATGAGCACAGCGCTGATATTGACATCACAATTACGGAAAAGCAAGAAGTACTGACAAAATGTATACAGTTTGCAAATTCTGAACGTTGTTAACACACTATTATCGAAGATTCACTGACCATAATCCCCTGAAGCTGAGATTCTGTCTCGGAATTGTTGTGCTCTCGGTGTGACTCCCAGGAAAAAAAAAAAAACACTCCCTTTGTCTGATGTTTCCATCGTGTGTGTGTGTGCATATTTGTGTACAGGAAAGACTGTGGCCCTGTGTGTACAACCTGAGTGCGAATGATTCCATGACAGAACTACGAATACTTATGTTAACACATTGAC
>NW_025209904.1:12218-14034 GCF_004010195.1 Chiloscyllium plagiosum
AATGGAAGATAATCAAATGGGACAGGCATCAATAAATCAGAAAATTACTGCATGACATCAGTAAATGGAAGATTGTCTCAGGGCTGTCAATCAATAATGATCCTTTGAAAGAGCTGCAACACCTCAGTCCTCACACTCTCAATGCAAACACTCGCTCAGTTCTGACACGTGAGGCACTGCCTCAGTATTGAACATTTGTCAATGAGGCAGTCCCTCAGCTCTGACCCTCCAGCAATGAGGCGCGGGCTCAGGAATTACCCACAGCCAGAAATACACACCCGGAATTCTGACTCCCTGGCAAAAGAGGTACTCCCTCAGTTCTGACCATCTGCTCGAACTGTAAGACCTTCGGACAAATCTCTAATTGCTTTGCACTCCCTGAATTCTGATTCCTTTAAAATAAGGTACTACCTCAATATTGACCCTCTTCTAAAGTGGTACGAGACTCAGAAATTGGTGCAGAGTAGCAGTACATGAGACAATTACAGCCCTACAGCAATAAATGAGAGACTTGATGCAGTTGAGCACAAAATGGGAGCATTGGTGCAGTGTCGCACGAAATGGGAGAATTGGGGCAATGTGACGTTAAGTTCGAGGACTGGTGCAGTGTAACACGAAATGGGAGAATTGATGTTGTGTACAACTAATGGTAGAACTGCTGCAGTATAGCATGAAATGGAAGAATTGGGCAGTGTAGAAAAAGAAATGGAGAATTGGTAAGATGTAGCACTAAACCTAAGAACCTAGTGATGCAGTATTGTACGAAATGGGAGACTTGGTGCTGTGTGGAAGTAAGTGGGAGAATTGTTGTTGTGCAGCACTAAATGAGAGACAGGTGCAGTCTTGCACGAAATGGGGAAATTGTTGCAGTGTAGCATTAAATAAGAGAATCGGTGCAGTGTAGTACTAAATGTTAGAATAGATGCAGTGCAGCATTAACAGGAGAATTGTTGCAGTGTAGCACTGAATGGTACGACAGGTGCAGTGTGGCAGTAAATGAGAGAATTGTGACAGTCTCGCACAAAAAGGGAAAATCGGTGTAGTCTAGCACTGAATGGCTCAACTGGTGCAGAGTCGCACTAAGTAGAGGAATTGGCGCACTGGAGAACTAAGTGGGAGAATTGGGCACGGTGACACGAAGTGGGTTGCGTTCAGTGCAGCCCTAAATGGAATATTTGAGGCAGCGTAGCACTAAACGTAGAATTAGTACATTCCAGCACTCAGTGGGAGAATTAGTGCAGTTTCACACGAAGTGGGAAAATTGGTGGAGTGTATCACTAAATGTGAAAATTGATGCAGTGTATCACTCAATAGAATAATTGGTGCAGTGTAACACGAATGGGAGAATCGGTGCAGTGTTGCACGAAATGGGAAAATTGACGCAAGGTGCTAAGAAGAGCATGTGTAAATGGGAGAAGACGGAGAATTGAATCAGTAAATAGGAAAAATGTTGCAAAGGAGCAGTAAAGTGGAGATTCAACGCAGGGCACCACTATATGAAAAAAAAATGTGCAGGGCACCATTATGTAGAAGACATGTGTTCGGGTAAATGAGAAATTCGAGCAAGACAATAATCAGTGGGAGAGTTGGCGCAGTTCCCCATTAATGGGGCGATTTGTGCACAAGTGTTAATTTGGTGATTTGATGCAGGGCAAAATTCGAGAATTCTGGCAGCAGATGACTAAATGGGAGAGTTGTTGCTGGGAAATACTAAATGGAAGAACATGTGCACAGTGGAACTAAATTAGAGAACTGGGGCACAGTAACAGGAAATAGTCCAATTTGAGTAGAGCACGCCGAAATTGCAGAATTTGAC
>NW_025209904.1:14255-15828 GCF_004010195.1 Chiloscyllium plagiosum
ATCTACAGGCCCCCAAATAGTAGTCTGGATGTCGGATGTAAGTTAAATCAGGAGCTGAAATTGGCCTGTCGCAAAGATGTCACTACAGTTGTTATGGGGGATTTTAACATGCAGGTAGACTGGGAGAATCAGGATGGTATTGGGCCACAAGAAAGAGACTTTGTGGAGTGCCTCAGAGAGGGATTCTTAGAGCAGCTGGTGCTGGAGCCGATCAGGGAGAAGGCAATTCTGGATCTGTATTGTGTAACGAACCAGAATTGGTCAGAGACCTCGAAGTGAAGGAGCCATTGGGAAGTAGTGACCATAATATATTAAGCTTCAATCTGCAATTTGAGAGGGAGAGGGTACAGTCGGAACTGACAGTACTTCTGTTGAATAAAGGGAACTATGGAGCTATGAGGGAGGAGCTGGCCAAAGTTCAATGGTGCAATACCTTAGCAGGGATGGCCATGGAGGAACAATGGCGGATATTTCTGTGTTCATGCAGAAGTTTCAGGATCAGTTCATTCCTAAAAGCAAGAAAGATCCCAGGAGGAGGCATGGGTGGCCGTGGCTGACGAGGGAAGTTAACAAACATATAAAGTTAAAAGAGAAAAAGTATAACATAGCAAAGATAAGTGGGAAAACTGAGGACTGGGAAGCTTTTAAAGAGCAACAGAGGATTACTAAGAAGGAAATACGCAGAGGAAAAATGAGGTACGAAGGTAAATTGGCCAATAATATAAAGGAGGATAGTAAAAGCTTTTTTAGGTATGTGCAAGGCAAGAAAAATGGTTAGGACTAAAATTGGGCCCTTGAAGACAGGAACAGGGGAATATATTATGGGGAATAAAAAAAGGCCACGGAAATAAATGGGTACTTCAGATCTGTGTTCACTGGGAAAGACATAAGCAATCTCCCTGAGGTAACAGTGGCTGAAGGACCTGAACTTAAGGGAATTTATATTTGCCAGGATTTGGTGTTGGAGAGACTGTTAGGTCTGAAGCTTGGTAAGTCCCCGGGACCTGATGGCCTGCATCCCAGGGTACTGAAGGAGGTGGCTCGGGAAATCGTGGATGCGTTGGTGATTATTTTTAAGAGTTCAATAGATTCGGGATTCCGTTCCTGAGGATTGGAGGGTGGCTAATGTTATACCACTTTTTAAGAAAGGTGGGAGAGAGAAAGCAGGAAATTATAGACCAGTTAGTCTGACCTCAGTGGTGGGAAAGATGCTGGAGTCTATTATAAAGGATGAAATTACGGCACATCTGGATAGTAGTCACAGGATAGGACAGAGTCAGCATACATTTTTGAAGGGAAATTATGCTTGACTAACCTACTTGAATTTTTTTGAGGATGTAACTCTGACGATGAACGAGGGAGATCCAGTAGATGTAGTGTGCCTGGACTTTCAGAAAGCTTTTGATAAAGTCCCACACAGGAGGTTAGTGAATAAAATTAGGGCGCATGGTATTGGGGGCAAAGTACGAGATTGGATTGAAAATTGGTTGGCTAATAGGAAACAAAGGGTAGTGATAAACGGCTCCATTTCGGAATGGCAGGCAGTGACCAGTGGAGTACCGCAGGGATCAGT
>NW_025209904.1:16225-17929 GCF_004010195.1 Chiloscyllium plagiosum
AACCAGAGGACACAGCTTAAAAATATGGGGTAGACCATTTAGGACAGAGATTAGGAGAAAAATTCTTCACCCAGAGAGTGGTGGCTGTGTGGAATGCTCTGCCCCAGAGGGCAGTGGAGGCCCAGTCTCTGGATTCATTTAAGAAAGCGTTGGACAGAGCTCTCAAAGATAGTGGAATCAAGGGTTATGGAGATAAGGCAGGAACAGGATACTGATTAGGAATGATCAGCCATGATCATGTTGAATGGCGGTGTAGGCTCGAAGGGCTGAATGTCCTACTCCTGCACTTATTGTCTATTGTCTAAAATCTATCAGGATGTAACTAAAGGGGAACATTGGTGCCAGCACAAATACATTAGAGAAATGGTGCACTAACGTGAGAGAACTGGAGCAGGATAATACTCAGTCAGAGAGTTGCCGACGAAAAGAGGATGTGGGCTGGATTAATAAATGGAGAGTTCATGCAGAGATGTAGAGACCTAAATCGGAGAATTATTGCACGACCTACGAAAATGGAAGAACTGCAGAGTGGAAACATATGAGTGAATTCGGGTATGAGACCAGTAAATCAGAGAATTAGAGCATGGCACCCCCTAACTGGGAGAATTTGACCAGGGCAGCAGTAAATATGAGAAATAATGGAGAGCAACACTGAAATGGAGAATTCTTGCAGGGTGCTATTAAGAGCACATGTAAGTTGGAGAATACGGGCAGAGAATCAGTAAGTAGGAGAAATGGTGCAATGGAGTAGTAAAGTGGAAATTCATCAAAGGGCACAACTAAATGGTAAGAAAATTGAGCAAAGCCCCATGTGAAAAATCCGTATTAGTGTAAATGGGAGAATTGGGTCAAGACAACACTCAATGGGAGAGGTTTGGAGTTCTCCACTAAAGAGACGATTTGTGCACTTTTGGTAAGTTGGAGATTTGATGCAGGGCACGCCAAAACTCGAGAATTCTGGCAGTGGACAATTAAATTGGTGAACCGTTGCAGGGAAATGCTGGATTAGATTCCCTGCAGTGTCAAGTAAGCCATTTGGGCCAAAACGTCAACACCAATTCGCCAAAGCGGAAGCAACCCAGACCCATTACTCTCTGAATTCCACCTAATATTATAGAAAGTTGCCATGGCCAATTCATCTGATCTACACATCGTTAGATTGTGGGACGAAACCAGAGAATTGGAAGAAATGCATGCACACACGGGGAGAATATGCAAACTTCACACAGCCATTAGCCCGAAGTTGGATTCGAACCCGGCTCCCTGGCACTGTGACTTCGCAGTACAACGTACTGAGAACCTGTGCCTCTGTAAATGGTAGAACCGTGCTCAGTGGAAGTAAATTAGGGAATTGGGACATGGCATCTGTATGTGTGAGAATTGAGTAGGCCACCCCTAAATGTAGACTTCGGCTGGGACATCAGTAAATGTAAGAATTAGGATATAAGTAAATGGAAGAATTAGTATATTGTATGAATAAGTGGAAGATTGGTTAGTATCAGTAAAAGTGAACTTTGGTGCAGAGTGCCATTACGTTGGAAAATTTGTGGCAGTGTCAGTAAATTAAAGACTTGTAGCAGAGTGTGTCTAAGTGTTGGTCTACTTGTAGGGAATGACTAAACACAAGAAATGTTGCAAGCATCCGTCAATTTGGGTGCGCACCCATACGTAGAAAACGTGTATCAGGGAATAAATAAATAGGAA
>NW_025209905.1:0-6105 GCF_004010195.1 Chiloscyllium plagiosum
TGCGAGTGTCTGTGTGTATGTGTCTGTGTATATGTGTGTCTATGTATATGTGTGTCTGTGTCACACTCACAAACCCCCACCCCAGATAGACAGGCACATACACACACACACACACACGCACACAGACACACAGACACACAAAACCCATATGCACACATACATATATGTTGGTGGGGTGAAATTGTACTTGCAGAGCTACATTGTACTTTGCTCAAAAACTGCATGAATTCATGTAAGACTCTGTTAACTCACTTTTTAGATTAGAATCAGTTTAAACATTACGGCACAGACAGAGAACACTGGGGGCTAACATCTTCAACATATTGTCTGACTAACACCAATTGTTACAGTTAACCTGAGAATATAACTTAAAAAAAAGTTTTGTGATTTACATATGAAAGAAGTGAAACTATCATGGTATTCAAACAGATGAAAGACTCAACGAACAATCAAGGTATTTTTCAATGTATTATTTCAGTTACATCACACTGTAAACTTTTGCTATTAATTTTGTCTTAAAACTGTGTCCTCCACAACCACCTGATGAAGGAGGGGCGCTCCGAAAGCCATTGCTTCGAATTAAACCTGTTGGACTCTAACCTGCTGTTGTGTGATTTTTAACTTTGTACACCCCAGTCCAATACCGGCATCTCCAAATAATGACTCATTACTTGGTTTTTGTACCATAGCCTCTGAACTTCCAGCACAACTGTGTGTTTTTACTTTATGCAATTGTGGGAAATAGGTGTCGCTGGCTGTGCCCAGAATTTATTGCCTGTCTCTCTTTGACCATTTAGAAGGCGATGGTGAGCTGCCTTCGTGCACCACTCCAGTCGTCCTACTGTTCTGACTAAGGGAGGGATTTCCAGAATTATGACCCAGTGACAGTGAAGGAAAGGCGATATATTTCCAAGGTAACACAGTGAGTGCCTTGGAGGGGACCTTGAAGGTGGTGGTGTTCCCAGGTATTTGGTGCCCTTGTCCTTCGAGATTGAAGTTGTTGTGGGTTTGGAAGGTGTGATCTGAGCATTTTTGGTGAATTTCTGCAGTGTATATTTTAGATGGTAGACACTGCTATTACTGAACATCGATTGTGGAAGCAGTGCATGCTTGTAGATTTGGTGTCAATCAATTGGGCGGCTTTGTTCTCGATGACATCAAGCTTCTTGAGTTGTTGTGGCTGCACCCATCCAGGTAAATGGGGAGTATTCCATCACACTCCTGTGGGTTGCAGATGGTGGACAAGTTTCAGGACGTCAGGAGGTAAGTTACTCCTGCTATATTCCTTGACTCTGACCTGCTCTTGTAGCCACAGTGTTTATGTAGTGAGTCCAGTTGAGTTGCTGGTCAATGGCAGTAAAGCAGCCAGCTCATCAAGCAGGTATCTTTTAAGCAGGTATCCATTACCAGAATGGAGCTAATGGCTTTCAATTCCTGTGAAAGTTTGCCTTGTGCTTTGCAAGTTTATTCCAGACAGAGTTATTGCTGCTTCTTTCCGTGTGTAACAGTTTATCCTTTGTTCATTCATTAAGTCCATGAACAGTTGCAAAAGGTCTGACATCTATAATATCACGATGGTAACCATAAACCTCTTTTGACAGTACCTCACAAATCTGTGACCTCCACCATTCGGAAGAACAAGAACAGTAGATGCAGAGAAACATCATCAACGCAAGTTCCTTTTCAAACCACATTTCACGGTGACTTGGAAATATATTGTCATTCCATCACTGTTGTCGGGCAAAATTCTACAGCTGTCCCCAAAAACATGGTGGGGTTTCCTGCACCCAAGGGAATACAGATGGTCATAAAGGCAGGTCTCCAACAACATCGCAAAGGCAATTCGACCCGGACAATGAATACTGGCTGAACCACTAAAGCTCACATCCCATGAGTAATTGTAAAAGTAATCACTGGGCCCAAATCTGCAAGAGGATTTCTCAGAAAACGAGGGGTGATTAGTGTTCAGGGAGTACCTCACAATAAGAGAGCAAGAAACATAGAAACATCCCTTCGATTTAATATAATCGTGGCTGATCGTGCAATCTCAGTCTCCCCCTTCCATTTTCTCTCCATACCCCTTGATCCCTTCAGCTGCAAGAACCACACCTCGCTCCATCTTGAATATTTGTAACAAACTAGCGTCAACAGCTTTCTGTGGAAGAGAATTCCACAGGTTCACAACTGTCTGAGTGAAGAAATTCATCCCCATCTTCGTCTTGAATAGCTTACCCCTTATTCTTAGACAGTGAACCCCTATTACTCTGATATCCCAAACCTCTCACTTTGCAGACCAGCATGCCATTAGATTTCCTGACTGCCTGCTGTACATGCGTGCCAACCTTCAGCGACTGTTCCACCATGACACCCAGGTCT
This sequence comes from Chiloscyllium plagiosum, assembly GCF_004010195.1. NCBI lineage: Eukaryota > Metazoa > Chordata > Chondrichthyes > Orectolobiformes > Hemiscylliidae > Chiloscyllium > Chiloscyllium plagiosum. Next base: position 2,377 of record NW_025209905.1, read on the forward strand.
CATTGCAACTCACATTTTCCTATCCATCCAGATCATAATCTGCCTTCCTGTTTTTGTGACCAAAGTGGATAACCTCACATTTATCCACATTATATTGCATTTGACAAGTATTCACCCACTCAGCCAGTCTGTCCAAGTTACCTTGCAGATTCTTAGCATCCTCCTCACAGTGCACCCTGTCAACACCCAGATCAGTGTCGTCTGCACATTTGGCAATATTGCATTCAATTCCTTCCTCCAAAAGGTTAATGTATATTGTGAACATGCGTGGTCCCAGCACTGAACTCTGTGGTGCCCCACTGCTCACTTCCTGCCACTCTGAAAAGGAGGTAAAAACAAGGGCCGCAGATGCTGGAAACCAGATTCGAGATTAGAGTGGTGCTGGAAAAGCATGCAGCTCAGGCAGTATCCGAAGAAGAGGAAAATCGACGTTTCCGGCAAAAGCCCTTCATCAGGAATAAAGGGCTGATGAAGGGCTTTTGCCCGAAACGTCGATTTTCCTGCTCCTCGAAAGCTGCCTAAAATACTGTGCTTTTCTAGCACCACTCTAATCGTGACCCTGAAAACGACCCGTTTATTCCAGCTGTCTGGTTCCTGTCTGCCAACCAATTCCCTATTCACGTCAGGAAACTAGCTCTGATACCACGAGCTTCAATTTTCCTTCCTAATCTCTCGTTTGGAACCTTTTCAAAAGCCTTTTGAAAGCCCAGATACACAACTTTCATTCATTCCCCCTTGTCACCCAGGAGAAATTTCAAAGGTGAAGGGCTTTCAGGGCATCAGCTCCCCCCAGTGGATAATTTGTGTCACAGCTTATCTTGCCAGGTCCAGTGAGTTTCCTTACTCCGACTGCTCTCAAAGCCAGAATCGTTTTCTGGCTTCCTAGCCAGACTGTTTTACCTCGTTGTGTTAAATATTGATTGAGATGTGTTTCTAACTTGGGACATGGTCGTTAGAGTCACGACTGAATGTTTCCATGGTTCAGACTGTCAGGACTTTCAGATGGAGAAACTCAATGCCCAATTAGGTGTTCACCCACATGGTGGAGGCCACAATGCAGAGTGATTGATTGCAATATACTTTCAGTCATGTCGTTTGGTGTACACGCCTGGACGTGATCTCAACTATGGAGGCTTCAAAACTGAATGAATATATTTTGTAATCAATGTCTGTGTTGGCTGTCTCCTGTACTTTGTTTACTGATTGCTGGTGTCTTTGTGTCGATGCAATGGTCTTTTGGAAAGCTCTATTCAGTCAGAGTAACCTACAAAGCAGGTGAAGTCAACCACTGTCGAGCCCAAAAACAAAATGTCGAGTACATGACAGTATTTCTGAAAATAATCTGCTGCCCATGCTCTTCCCTATATTATTTGCAAGTGAAAATGACTTGATTATGGAGGGTTTGTTGCTCTGGTTCAGATTGTTTAAACTTCATATGATATGGAACTACGATTATCTTTGTGTGAAATTCCATTACTTCCTACTGAGAATGTTTGATCAGTAACTTTGCATCTTTCTTTCACCCCTCTCTCTTACAGTTAGTCGAGTGATGATTGTACTCTTGGCTCGGGGCAACTGTGGTCTTTCTACATGTGCCACTCGCTATCTGATGGCCATGGCTACATCTGATCTACTCTTCATTACATTTCATATATTACTTTATCAGTTTGCTTACTATTATTATCCACGGTGTTTCCTGGACATCACTCCTGTATGTAGTGTTATCTATGCTGTGAACCGTGTGATCATTGATTGTTCTGTCTGGTTCACTGTCGCTTTTTCTTTTGATCGATTTGTCGCTATTTGTTTACATTGGATGAAATCTTAGTATTGCACAGAGAAAACTACAAGAGTTCTTGCAACAATCTTTATTATCTTTTCTTTGAAGAACATTCCTATCTATTACCGATTTACACCTGGAAAGGTCATCAACAATGTTCCGTGGTACTGTTATAGCAGCTACAGCTATAATAATGACAGACGCTGGACAAGTTTTAAGCATTTCGATAATTTTTTAACACCATTGCTCCCATGCACTGGTATTCTCTTTCTGAACATTCTGATTGTCAGACATATCATCGAGGCCATTCAGATGCGTAATGGACTGAGGGGTCAGAGAAAAACAGAGAATGACCTGGAGGTAGAGAGCAGGCAGAATTCTGTGATTTTGCTCTTTGTTATATCCGACAGCTTCATCCTTCTCTGGTTGGGGTATATTTTATTTTTCTTTCAAGCTGGTTATTCCTTGGATTCCACTGCTTCTCGTCTCTTTGCGCAAGTTGCAGATATGCTGCGGAACCTAAGCTGCTGCACAAATGCAGTTATTTATGTAGTGGCACAGAAAAAGTTCAGAGACCATTTAAAGTATGCAGTGAAATATCCCGTTATAAAAATAACTCAATTGATGAATAAATCCAAGTAACTGAGAGCCAACATGAGATGCAGCAAATAATAGAACGAGGTGTCCAAGTAAGGAAATGACTCAAAGGAAAAGCAGGAAAAGCAACATGATAACACTCCGTTTCTAATGGCCAAGGAATGTCTCCATCTGAGGAGCAGAATGAAAGAGACTGCAGGAATAAAGCCAGCGTAAAACGTTGTTAGCTATGAGCTGAACAACAAAAACATCACCGGAAGAGGAATTAGACATGCACAATAAAAGCATGCATGCCAATCAATCCCTTCCCAGTGAGTGAGCCGGATTTTTAAAACATGTCATAGCGGAAAGAATCGTGGTTGATTGCAGGTCAACGTGGGAAACACAACAACAGAATCCTCTCCACTCTTTCTCACGGAATTCTCTGATCCACACATCGTGACAAGCGTTAAAAATAAGGTATCTATTACAATGAATAAATAATGTACTGCAAAATAAACTATCCTTTTATTCCAAATATATTTCCAATAATTCTTTGTCTGATCCCATTCAGTTCCCAAGGTGTGATGATAATATCCCTCCCTTTCTTTATTCGCTTCTTTCCACCAATCAGCTACTGTGTTGATGACGAATACAAGATTCAATCAGATGTTTTGGTCACAGGTGGGATCCGAAGCTTGGGAATGGGGTCGGATGTGAGAGATGAGCCGGCGTCGTCAGTGTTTCCATGAAAATGGTTTGTGGATCTCACTGCCTCCATCAAACTCAGCTGGAACTGACTCTGGATGAACCCTATTTGCTTGTGACTTGATGTTGGAGCCTGAGATCAATGCAGAAGGATTTTTGCATCATTGCCAAGACTTATTGTCTCCATCTGGAGCACAGCTCTTAAATCCATCGCTGCCTCAGCTCATAATTGCTAAATCAGTCATTCATTCCATTGTTACCTCGGGCCCCTTGTAGTCCAGCGCCACATCAGCCTGACACCAGATTATAAACTCCATACATTTATTTTGTACACTTTTCTTCCACCCTCCTGATTTCTTTTATCAACAAGTCCCATTTCCTGACCATTCACTCACCAGAGTGATCTACACAGGCATGTTGTCCTCCAAATTCTCTATTTTACATTCTCACTCGTCTATTTAAAATGTTTCAAAGTCATCCATTGATTTATTTTCTTTCCTGGACAGGCGTAAATTTATTTTGTAAAATCTCTGTGAAAGTGCTAAATGTTCTGTTGTGGTATAATATTACTCGCTGGTGTGATTGTCAAAGAAACTACAGATTTCATAGAATTCAGTCATATAGTCATCAAGACATAGAGATGTACAGCACAGAAACAGACCCCC
>NW_025209905.1:11630-17930 GCF_004010195.1 Chiloscyllium plagiosum
TGTTAGCCATGCTGAATTGCATCATAATGTCCACGAATGTGTCGTTTGAGTTAGTTAGCAATGCTAAATTACACCGTAGTGTCCACGGATGTGTAAGTTGAGTATGTTAGCCATGCTAAATTACACCATAGTGTTCACGGATGTGTACATTGTGAGTATTAGCCAAGGAAGATTACACCATAGTTTCGATGGATGTGTTGGTTGGGTGTGTTAGCTACCGTAATTACACCATAGTGTCCACGGACTTGAAGTTTGGGTGTAGCTAGCTATGCTAAACTACACCGTAGTGTCCACGGATGTGTAGGTTGAGTATGTTAGCCATGCTAAATTACACCACAGTGTTCACGCATGTGTACATTGTGTGTATTAGCCAAGAAAGATTACACCATAGTTTCGATGGATGTGTTGGTTGGGTGTGTTAGCTACCGTAATTACACCATAGTGTCCACGGACTCGAAGTTTGGGTGTAGCTAGCTATGCTAAACTACACCTTAGTGTGCACGGTTGTGTACGTTGGGTTTGTTAGCCAGTATAAATCACACCATACTGTCCATGGAGGTATTTGATGGGTGTGTTAGCAATTCTGAATTACTGCATAGTTTCCACGGATGTGTAGTTGGGTGTGTTAGCTACGCTGAATTAAAGCATAGAGTCCATAAATGTTTAGTTTTGGTGTGTTAGCCAACGTAACTTACACCATAGTGTCCACTGATATATAGGTTGGTTGTGTTATCCATGCTGAAGTACACGATAGTATCTACCCATGTGCTGGTTGTGTTTGTTGACCATGCTAAATTACACTAACGTGTCCACGGATTTGTCGATTGAGCATGTTGGCCTGGCCACATTACATTGGCGTGCCCATGTATGTGTAGGTTATGTGTGTTAGTGACGGTAAATTAAATGATATTGTGAATGGTTGTGCAGGTTGTGTGCATAATCCATGCTAAACTACACAATAGAGTCTTTGGATGTTTATGTAGTGTGTATTAGCCATGCTAAATTACACCATACAGTCCGAGGAAGTGTGAGTTAGGTTTGTTAGCTATGCTAAATTACGCAATACTGTCCATGGATATGTAGGGTTGGTGTGTAAGACATGACATATTACACCACAGTGTCCATGTATGTGTAGTTTCAGTGTGTTAGCCATGCTAAATTACAACTTAAAGTCCACAGATATCTAAGTTGGGTGAGTTTACCATTCTTAATTACACCATAGTGTATTTTACTGTCTTGTCTGGGTGTTTAGCCATGCCTAATCACACCATAATATCACGGGCGTGTATGTTGATTGACTTAGCCACCCTAAATTACACCATAGTCTGCACAGATGTGCAGGTTGTGTGCATTAACCATGCTAAATTACACCATATTGTTCACGGATGTATTGTTTGAATGTGTTAAACATGCTAAATTACACCATAGAATCCACGCATGTGTTGGTTGGGTGTATTAGCCATGCTTAATTACAACATATTGTCTATGAATGTGCAGGCTGGGTGTGTAATCCATTTAAAAATTAATCATATTGTTCACAGATCTGTTGGTTGAGTGTGTTAGACATGCTAAATTACAACATAGTGACCACAGATCTGCAGTTTGGGTGTGTTAGCTATGCTAAGTTAACACCACAGCGTGCACGGATGTGTAAGCTGGGAGCGTTAGCCATGCTAAGTAACACCATAGTGCCGTTAGATGTGTAGGTCGGGTGTAATAGCCATAATAAATTACACCAGGTGATCAAGAGTACATTGGGTGTTTTTGCCATGCTAAATTACACCGAAGTATCTATGGATGTGTCTGTTGAGTATGTAGGCCATGCTGAATGATACCATAGTGTCGAAAATTGGCATTAATTTATACCATAGTGTCCATGGATGTTCAGTTTGATTGGTGTTCGCCATGCTAAATTACACCTTAGGCTCCACGGATGGCTAATTTGGGTGAGTTAGCCATGCTGAATTATACAATACTGTCTTTTGATGTGAAGGTTGGGTGTGCAGCCATGCCAAATCATACCATAATATCCACGGGCGTGTATGTTGTTGACTTATCGATACTAAATTACACCATAGTGTCCACGGATGTGTTGGTTGGATGTGTCAGTCGTGCTAAATTACAACATATTGCTCACAGATCTGTTGTTTGAGTGTGTTAGCCATGCTAAATTACACAATAGTGACCACGGATGTGTAGTTTGTGTGTGTGAACCATGCTAAATTACGCCATAGTGTCTTTAGATGTGTAGGTAGATTGTTTAGCCATAATAAGTTGCATAATAGTGACCAAGGATGCATACGTTGGGTATGTTAGCCATGCTAAATTACACCACAGTGTCTACAGATGTGTCGGTTGAGTGTGTCGGTCACGCTAAATTCCACCATAGTATCCAACGATGTGTTGTTTGGGTGTGTTAGTCATGCTAAATTGCAGCATAGTGTCGACAATTGTGTAGTTTGGGTGTGTTGCCCATGGTAAGTTACACCATAGAGTCAACAGATGTGTTGGTTGGGTGCGTTAGCCATTATAAATTACTACATACTAACAATGAATGTGTAGGTTGGGTGTGTTAGCCATGTTAAATTACACCATATTATTCACAGCTCTGTTGGTTGAGTGTGTTAGCCATGCTAAATTACACAATAGTGACCACGGATGTGTATTTTGGGTGTGTTAGCCATGCTAGATTACGCTATAGTGTCTTTAGATGTGTAGGTAGAGTGTTTAGTCACAATAAGTTACATCATAGTGACCAAGGATGCATGCGTTGGGTGTGTTAGCCATGCTAAGTTACACCATAGTGTCATGCTAAATTCCACCATGATATCCAACAATGTGTAGGTTGGGTGTGTTGCCATGTTAAGTTGCAGCATAGTGTCGACAAATGTGCAGTTTGGGTGTGTTGCCCGTGGTAAATTACACCATAGAGTCATTGGAGGTATAGATTGGGTATATTAGCAATGCTAAGTTACAACATAGTGTCCACAGATGTGTACGCTGGGACTATTAGCCATGCTAAATTACACCATAGTTTCCACAGATGTCTAAGTTGAGTGTGTTCGCCATGCTAAATTACACTGTGATGTCTTCGGATGTGTAGGTTGAGTATGTTAGCCACACTAAATTACACCATGGTGTCCTCGCATGTGTAGTTCATGTGTGTTCGCGACGGTAAATTACACCATAGTGTCCACAGATGTATCACTTGGGTGTGTTAGCCATGCTAAATTACACCACAGTGTCCACACGTGTGTACTTTGGGTGTATTAGCCATGCTAAATCACACCATACTGACGATGATGTGTAGGTTGGGTGTGTTAGCCATGCTAAATTACATCATAGTGAACACAGATATGTAGGTTGGGTGTGCTGCCCATGCTAAAGTATAGCATAGATGCCACAAATGTGTAGTTTGGCTGCGTTAGCCATTAGATTAGATTAGATTAGATTAGATTAGATTACAGTGTGGAAACAGGCCCTTCGGCCCAACAAGTCCACACTGACCCGCCGAAGCGAAACCCACCCATACCCCTACATTTACCCCTTACCTAACACTACGGGCAATTTAGCATGGCCAATTCACCTGACCCTGCACATCTTTGAACTGTGGGAGGAAACCGGAGCACCCGGAGGAAACCCACGCAGACACGGGGAGAACGTGCAAACTCCACACAGTCAGTCGCCTGAGGCGGGAATTGAACGCGGGTCTCCGGCGCTGTGAGGCAGCAGTGCTAACCACTGTGCCACCGTGCCGCCCATGGTACATTACGCCATAGAGTCCACGGATGTGTCGACTGGGTGTGTTCACCAGGCTACAATTACACCATACTGTCCACGGATGTATTGTTTGGGTATGCTAGCCATGCTAAATTACACCATAAAGCGCACAGATGTGTTGTTAGGTTTGTTAGCCATGCTACCTTACATCATAGTGTCCCTGTATGTGTTGATTAGGTGTGTTATCCATGCTAAATTGCACCATAGTGTCCATGGATGTATTGATTGAATGTGATCGCCATGCTAAATTACATGATAGGGTGTCTGGATGTATAAGTTGGGGGAATTAGCCATGCTAAATTACACCATAATGTCCATGGATGTGTTGGTTAGGTATATTAGCCATGCCAAATTACACCATAAAGTGCACAGATGTGTCGTTGCTTTGTTAGCCATGGTAAATTACACTATAGTGCCCCCAATGTGTTGGTTAGGTGTGTTAGCCATGCTAAATTGCACCATAGTGCCCACGGATGTGTTGATTGAATGCGTCAGCCATGCTAAATTGCACCATAGGGTACATGGATGTATAAGTTGGGGGAGTTAGCCATACTAAATTATACTATTTTGTCTTTGGATGTGTCCGTTGGGTGTTTTAGCCAAGCTACATTACACCATAGTGAACGCAGATATGTAGGTTGTGTGTGCTGAGCATGCTAAACTATAGCAAAGATGCCAAAAATGTGTAGTTTGGCTGCGTTAGCCATGGTACATTATGCAATATAGTCCACGGATGTGTAGATTGGGTTTGTGCAACAGGCTACAATTACACCATACTGTCCACGGATGTATTGGTTGGGTATGCTAGCCATGCTAAATTACACCACAAAGCGCACAGATGTGTTGTTCAGTTTGTTAGCCATGCTACCTTCCATCATATTGTCCCCTGATGTGTTGGACAACTGTGTTATCCATGCTAAATTGCACCATAGTGTCCACGGATGTGTTGACTGAATGTGTTAGCCATGCTAAATTACACCATAGAGTACAAGGATGTACAAGTTGGGGTAGTTAGCCATACTAAATTCCACCACAATGTCCATGGTTGGGTATTTTGGTTGGGTATTTTAGCCATGCCAAATTACACCATAAAGTGCACAGATGTGTCGTTGTTTTGTTAGCCATGGTAAATTACACTATAGTGCCCCCAATGTGTTGGTTAGGTGTGTTAGCCATGCTAAATTGCACCATAGTGCCCACGGATGTGTTGATTGAATGCGTCAGCCATGCTAAATTGCACCATAGGGTACATGGATGTATAAGTTGGGGGAGTTAGCCATACTAAATTATACTATTTTGTCTTTGGATGTGTCCGTTGGGTGTTTTAGCCAAGCTACATTACACCATAGTGAACGCAGATGCGTAGGTTGTGTGTGCTGTCCATGCTAAACTATAGCAAAGATGCCAAAAATGTGTAGTTTGGCTGCGTTAGCCATGGTACATTATGCCATATAGTCCACGGATGTGTAGATTGGGTGTGTGCACCAGGCTACAATTACACCATACTGTCCACGGATGTGTTGGTTGGGTATGCTAGCCATGCTAAATTACACCATAAAGCGCACAGATGTGTTGTTCAGTTTGTTAGCCATGCTACCTTCCATCATATTGTCCCCTGATGTGTTGGACAACTGTGTTATCCATGCTAAATTGCACCATAGTGTCCAATGGAGTTTGTGGATGAATGCCATGCCTCTAGGAATTCCCTGGCTGTTCTCTGTCTGGCTTGTCCTATGATAGTAGTGTTGTCCCAGTTGAATTCATGTTGCTTGTTGTCTGCGTGTGTGGGTACTAAGGATAGCTGGTCGTGTCGTTTCGTGGCTAGTTGATGTTCATGTATGCGGATTGTTAGCTGTCTTCCTGTTTGTCCTATATAGTGTTTTGTGCAGTCCTTGCATGGTATTTTCTACACTACATTAGTTTTGCTCATGTTGGGTATCGGGTCCTTCGTTCTGGTGAGTTGTTGTCTAGCCACGTAGATGAGATGGGAGATGTGTTAGAATATATGAAGGTCGATAAATCTCTTGGTCCTGAGCAGATGCATCTAAGAACACGAGAAGACGCTGGAGAAGAAATTGCAGGGGCCCTGACTGATATTTCTGCATCATTATTCGTCACGGGTGAGATCCGCAAGATTGGAGGGTAGCGAATGTTGTGCCCTTATTCAAGATTGGGTGCAAAGAAAAGCCTGGGAACGATAGAGCAGTAAGATCAATATACGTCGTGGGTACGTTTAGTTGAGAACATTAGGAGAGATATGATATACATGCATTTAGAAAGACAGGGGTTGATTAGGACTGGTCCGCTTGGCTTTGAGAGTGGGAGATCATGCCTCACAAATTTGTTAGTGTTATTTGATGAAGCGATCGACAAGGACAGGGCAGTGGATGTAGTCTATATGGATTTCAGTAAGGTCTTTGATCAGGCTCCACAGCGTAGGCTGCTCAGGAAGAGAGATCACATGCAATCCAGGATGAGCTGGCAAATTGGATACACAAATCGGCTTGATGGTAGACAGCA
>NW_025209906.1:0-8347 GCF_004010195.1 Chiloscyllium plagiosum
ATCTTGAAGGTGGCGATATTCCCAGGTATCTTCTACCCTAGTCCTTCTTGATGGAAGTGGGTTGGGACGTTGTGATCTGAGCATTTTATGGTAAATTTCAGCAGTGTATCTTTGGAGATGGTACACATTGTTATTACTGACCATCGATTGTGGAGGCAGTGGATGTTTTAGAATTTGGTACCAATCAATTGGGTGGCTTTGTCCTCGATGATATCAAGCTTCTTGAGTGTTGTTGGGGCTGCGCTCATCCTGGCAAGTGGGGTGTATTCCATCACACTCCTAAGGGTTGTAAATGGTGGATAGCGTTCAGGAAGTCAGGAGGTGAGTTACTTGCTGCTGTATTACGAGCTTCTGACCTGCTCGTGTAGCCACTGTATTTATATAGTGATTCCAGTTGAGTTTCTGATCAATGATAGTAAAACAGCCAGTTTATCAGGCAGGTATCCTCACAGTTTTATTCATTACCGAGATGGAGCTAACTGCTTTCAATTCTGTTAAAGGTTCAGCATTGTCCTTCACAAGTTTATTCCAGTCAGAGTTATTGCTGTTTCTTTCTGTGTGTAACAATTTATCCTTTGTTGATTCATTCAGTCCATGCATCGCTATCAAAGTTCTGACATCTATAATATCACAATGGCAACCATAAATCTCTTTCGACAGCATCTGACAAACCTGCGACCTCCAACATTTAGAAGAACAGAGACAGTAGATGCACAGACATATCATCAATAAAATTCCTTTTCAAACCACGTTTAGAGTCATAGTGTCATAAAGAAGTACAGCATGGAAACCGTCCATGCCGACCAGATATCCCAACCCAATCTTGTCCCACCTGCCAGCACCTGGCCCATATCCCTGCAAACCCTTCCTACTCATATACCCATCCAAATGCCTCTTCAATGTTGCAATTGTCCCAGCCTCTATCACTTCCTTTGGCATCTGATTCCACCCTCTGCGTGTTAATGTTCCCTTTTAGGTCTCTTTTATATCTTTCCCCTCCCACCCTAAACCTATGCTCTCTAGTTCTGGTCTCCACGACCCCAGGGGGAAAAACAAATTTGCCTATTTACCCTATCCATGCACCTCATAATTTTCTAAACCTCTATACGGTCACCCCTCAGCCTCCAACGCTGCGGGGAAAACAGCTCCAGCCTGTACAGCCTCTCCCTACAGCTCAAATCCTCCAACCCTGGCAAAAATCCTTTTGAACCTTTTCTGAACCCATTCAAGTTTCACAACATGTTTCAGATAGGAAGAAGACCAGAAATGCACGCAATGTTCCAGCGCAATGTACCCCTCCTCTCTTGCCTCCCTTTCTATCCTTCCTGTGGCATTTGTCTTCTGGAACATTAAGCTGCCAGTCCTGACCATCCCTGAGCCATGTTTCTGTAATTGCTAAGATATCCCAGTCCCGTGTTCTGAAGCATGCCCTGAGTTCATCTGCCTTCACTGTAACGCCCCTTGCATTTAAATAAATGCAGTTTAACTTATTAGTCCTACCTTGTCCCTGCCTGCCCTGACTGGTTGACTCTCTTCTGTTCTCAACTGTACCAGTCGCAGATTGATCTCTTTCCTCACTTCCTCCCTGGGTCCCACCCTCCCCTCACCTTACTAGTTTCAATCCTCCCGAGCAGTTGCAGCAAATTTCCCTGCAGTCTATTAGTCCCCATCCAATTTAGGTGCAATCTGTCCCTCTTGTACAGGTCACTTCTACCCCAAAAGAGATTCCAATGATCCAAAAATGTGAATCCTTCTCCAATGCACCAGCTCCTCAGCCATGCGTTCAACTGCTCTATCCTCCTATTCCTGCCCTCACCAGCTCGGAGCACTGGGAGGAATCCATATATTACTAACTTTGAGGAATTCCTTTTTAAAATTCTGCCTAACTCTCTGTAATCTCGCTTCAGGATCTCAACCTTTTCCCTTCCTATATCGTTTGTTCCAATGTGGACAATGACCTCTTGCGGCCTCCTTTCACCCATGAGAACATTCTGCACCCTCTCTGAGACATCCTTGATCCTGGCACCAGGGAAATAACACACCGTTCTGCTTTTTCTCTGCTGGCCACAGAAACGTCTGTCTGTACCTCGGACTACCGAATCCCCTAACACAAATATCTCTTGGAAGCCGACGTACCCCTCGTTGTTTTAGAGCCAGTCTCAATACCAGTACCTTGGCTGTTCGTGCTACATTCCCCTGAGAATCCATCACCCCCTACATTTTCCAAAACAGCATACCTGTTTGAAATGGGTATATACACAAAAGACTCCTGCCCTAGGTGCCTATCTCTCTTACCCTTCCTGGAGTTAACCCATCTATGTGACTGTATCTGAGACTTGCCCCCTTTCCTATAACTGCCATCCGTGACATACTGTTGCTGTTGCAAATTCCTCATCGCTTCTAACCGTCTCTCCATCCGATCGATTTGATCTGATAAGATTCGCATCCAACAGCATTTATGGCAGATATAATCCGCAGTAACCCTTAAAATCTGTTTAAACTCCCACATCTGACAAGAAGTCTATCTCACTGCAAAGGCCATTTCTGCTCCTTCACAATCTACAGACCCAGAAAACAACACCGTCTTATTCCTCGACAAAGCACTGCACCAGGTTAAATTAATAGTTATGGCTTATATTTTAAGTTTAATCAAGAGACTTATCTCCAAAAACATGTAATCAAGAAAGAACCCACTGTACTCATTACTGCAGCCTTCCTTTTGGACAGACTTAAAACAACAGTTAACTTATCTGATTCTGTGTTGTGAACAGGTTCCTCCAAGATTAGTTGTGAAATTCACTGTTTGTTAATTTTCCCAGATGCACTCCGATGCCCAGCGATACATGAATTCAAAAACAGCAAAGGCAATAACTGTGCAAATTCTCTCTGTCTCTGTCTCTCTCTCTTCTTCTTCATGGAGACTTGGAAATATATTGTTATTCCATCACCTGTTGCCAGGTAAAATTCTACAAATCTCCCCCCAAAACATGGTGGGTTTTCCTGCACACGACGAAATACAGATGTTCATAAAAGCAGGTCTCCAATAACATCACCAAGGCAGTTCAACCTGGATAATGAATACAGGCCCCGCCACTAAAGCTTACATTCCATGAGTAATTATATAAGTAATCATTGTCCCAAATCTGCAAGAGGATATCTCTGAAAATGAAGGATGATTAGTGTCCGGGGAGTACCTCACATGTAGAGAGTGGGAAACATAGAAATATCGCAAAGAAGTTACAGGAGCAGTCAATTTGGCCCTTCAAGCCTTCACCACCATCTAATATAATCTTGGTTGATCGTGCAATTTCAGTCTCACCCTTTCACTTTCTCTCCATATCCCTTGATCACTTCAGCTACAAGAGTCACACCTCGCTCCCGCTTGAATATTTCTAACAAACTGGTCTCAACAGCTTTCTGTGGAAGATAATTCCACAGGTTCACAACTCTTCCTTATCTCAGTCCTGAATGGCTTAATATGTGAAAGTGGAGACTGCAGATGCTGGAGATCAGAGTTGAGAGTATGGGGCTGGAAACGCACAGCAGGTCAGGCAGCATAAGAGGAACAGGAACATTGACATGTTGGGCATTAACCCTTCATCAGGAATGGCCTCACAACGCCAGAGAACCGGGTTCAATTCCCACCTCAGGCGACTGTCTGTGTGGAGTTTGCACATTCTCCCCGTGTCTGCGTGGGTTTCCTCCTGGTGCTCCAGTTTCCTCCCACAGTCCAAAAATGTGCAAGTTAGGTGAATTGGCCAACTTAAATTGCCCGTAGTGTTAGGTGAAGGGGTAAATGTAGGTGAATAGGTCTGGGTGGGTTGCGCTTCGGCGGGTCGGTGTGGACTTTTTGGTCCGAAGTGCCTGTTTCCACACTGTAAGTAATCTAATCTAATCGAAGATTTACCCCTTATTCTTAGACTGTGATCCCAATTCTGGACTTGGCACTGGAAGGAAACCAAAGAGTATTACTTGTGGTCTTCTGTATTTTTTATAAATATTTTTATTGAAAAAGAAAAACATTTTTGGTTTTCTTTTACAAACTTACGAAACTAATACAAAATAGTATAACCACTTTACAATATAATGACAGCATCAATATAAATTAAGAAAACTAACTACTAATCTACTCTTCAGGCTACCAAGACACATAGTAAAACATAAGAAAGAAGCTTCTCTATTTAAAAGAAACTACAGTATATTACATATCTAAGAACAAAAAAAAAGAAAAATTAAAAGAAAAGGCAAATAAATAAATAAGCACTTAAAACAAAATCATATCAAGTCATAACAAGATCCGTATTTTTTCGTGATTCTTCCACCGAAGGGTCCCCTAACCGACAAACATCATCCTCACAGATAAACAAAGTCCCTCAACAGTATAGCCGATACATCTTAATCAAAGTAGTTCAAGAAGGGCTGTCATGTTCTATAGAATAATTCCGTTGTCTCGTGCACCATATTCGTAAGGATGTCCAGTGGAATATGTTCCATAACTATCCTTTGACAATTCGAAAGACCTGGGGACTTTCCGATACCCAGGTACCTAAAATAGTTTTCCTCGCACAAAAGGAGAGGATAGTAAATAGGTTCTTCCCATATGCAATGACAACGGAAGATGTGGATAGCCCAAAAGGAGAGACACCGGGTCCAACCCAATCTCAGTTCCCAACATCTTTGTCAAGGCATTCGCTACACTGTCCCAGTATTTACGAATCTTATGGCATATCCACAAACAATGAGTGAGAGTACCAACTTCTATTTTACAGTTAGGGTACATTGGAGACGCTTCTACCTTCAAATTTGCAATCTGCTCTGGTACCAAATGAGCCCTACGAAGTATCTTAAATCGAATAGCTTGTGTCCTATTACAGATATGAACTTCTTGGAATTTTCCCAGATATCCTCGTACATCTCAAAGGAGATTTCCATCCCTAATTCTTGAGTCCAGGTTTTACATAGTTTCATGCGTCCTTCGATACTTTATTACCTCGTGAGTGATAGACAGTATTGCCAGAGGGATCACCCATCGGTGGAAGCACTCTCCTTTGCATACCTGATTTGTAAGGATTAATCATCAATGTGTACGAAGTCTCGTACTTGAAAATATGGGAAGAGGTCCTTGTTAGGCTACCCAAACCTCTGTTGCAACTGTTCGTAGGGCACCATGATCTCCCCATTGAACAGATCTCCCAAACAAGAGATGTTTGTGTACTTAGATTAGATTAGTTTCAGTGTGGAAACACCCCCTTCGGCCCAACAAGTCCACACTGACCCGGCGAAGCGCAACCCACCCAGACCCATTCTCCCACATTTATCCCTTCACCTAACACTACGGGCAACTTAGCTTGGCCAATTCACCTAACCTGCATATTTTTGAACTGTGGAAGGAAACCGGAGCACCCGGAGGAAACCCACACAGGCATGGGGAGAATGTGCAAACTCCAGGCCGTCAGTCGCCTGAGGCGGGAATTGAATCTGGATCTCTGGCGCTGTGAGGCAGCAGTGCCAGCCACCGTGCCGCCCATACAGATTTTAAATCCAGCGCCTGTCAGGCCTGGCTGAAATTCCAAAGTTCCCATTCCAGGAGTAAAGGGGGAAGTTTTTTTTGTAAATTACCCTCACCCTGTCATATCATCCTCTAAGATTTGATCATGTTTAGGACAATTCGGTTTTTACAATGACCCATGACAATTCTCATCTTATCAATAAATATTAAATTGATGAGAGGGCATTTTGCTTCTGATGCCTCGATACCCAGCCAAATTAACAATGAAATTAACAATTAACCAGAAGCCCAATCAGCCAAATATGATAGCAGGGAGCTCAGTTGGTACTTTCTAAAATCCGGAAAATCTGGACATCCCCTTACTTGTGGGAGGTGCAACTTATCCAATTTAATAAGGGGCGATCTATGATTCCAAACAAAATAACCAAGCCAACCGTAAAGCTTACACAGCGCCTGTCTCGGCAGCATCAAAGGAAGCATTCTCATGGGGTATAATAAGCGAGGGAGAATATTCATCTTGACAAAAGCTATTTTTCCTAACCAGGATATCGGAGATCTTCCTAACGCTGGATGTCCTGCCTTATTTTCTCGTATAAATGAGTTTAATTAGTTTTACATAGCTGACCAAATACCGGGATAATACAAATGCCTAAAAAGAGAAAACCTCCCAGTGACCACCAAAATGGGAACTGGGATTCATCCGGAAATGTGGATATGCCGGTGTGACCTCCGAGCAGCATGGTCTCTGATTTCATAAAGTTAATTTTGTACCCTGAAATCACGCCAAATAAATTAACCACTTGAATTAAACGGTGCACAGATATCGATGGATTATTTAAGAAAAGAAGGACGTCATCCACATAAAGAGTAATTTTATGCTGGCCTGATCTTACCTCCGGGGCCATTATCGTGGGGTCAGTTTGGATGGCTTCCGCCAGCGGTTTGATCACGAGTGTAAATAGTAGTAGCGAGAGAGGGTATTCTTGATGACAATCTCTGCCAACACTAAAACCATCCGATCTTATGCCATTGGTAATCACCGCTGCTTTCGGGTCATTATATAACACTGCAACCCATTTGGTAAAAATCTCTCCAATACCAAACTGCTCCTCAGTATTAAAAAAGGTATGGCCTTTCCACCCAGTCGAATGCTTTCTCTGCATCGAGGGAGACGACTAATCCGGTATTGCTCCTTGCTGGCTGACTTGTACCATTTTTAACACTCTTCTGATGTTATTAATAGATCTGCGACCCTTAATACATCCCGTCTGATCCTCTTTTATAATAAATGGTAAAACCCTCTTTAGTTCAAAGTTTGGGAGAAGATTTGTAGCTCGGGTGCTCGTTGTTGTGGTTCTGTTCGCCAAGCTGGGAATTTGTGTTGCATTCGTTTCGTCCCCTGTCTAGGTGATGTCACCTAGACAGGGGACGAAACGTCTGCAACACAAATTCCCAGCTCGGCGAACAGAACCACAACAACCCTCTTTAGTCTCAATGCCAGCATTTTTTAAAGGATTTTGAAGTCCACATTCAATAAAGATATAGGTCTGTACGAAGTACAGTCATCTGGGGCTTTTCTTTTCTTAAGGATAAGAGAGGTATGTGCTTCTCTCAGAGAGGGTGGGAGACTACCCTGACTATATGAATAATTATATTTGTCTATATGTGGTCCGGCCAATTTGCCTGTAAACTCTTGAGAGATCTCAACCTGAAATCCACCTGGCCCAGGTGCTTTGCCGCTCTGGAGCTGTCTCACCGCCTCCTGCACTCCCTGAGTTGTCAGGGGGGACATTCAAGAAAGGGACCTGCTCCGAGGTTACACCTGGGAGGTCCAGATTCTTAAAAAAAACTCCATCTTCCTCACTCTATCCTCACAGCCTCCGACTGATGCAGCTCAAAGCAGAACTTTCTAAAAGCTGCATTGATCTTTTTAGAATCACAAGTCAAAGTACCATCATCTTCTCTAATAGATGCAATGGATTGAGGAGATTGTTTCTTTCTGGCAAGGTTTGATAGATACCTGCCCAGCTTATTGCCGTATTAAAATAATCTCTGCTTCACAAATAGTCTCTCCCTCTTCACTGTTTGAGTAAGTGCAGTATTCAAAACAGACCTGAGGTCTGCGATCCACTGCAGTTGAGTAATGGACGGCCTATAAGCATAAACATAAGGGCGGTACGATGGCACAGTGGTTAGCACTGCTGCCTCATAGCGTCAGAGACAGTCAGGCGACTGACTGTCTGGAGTTTGCACATTCTCCCCGTTTCTGCTGGGTGCTCCAGTTTCCTCCCACAGTCCAAAAATGTGCAGGTTAGGTGAATTGGCTTTGATAAATTGCCCCTAGTGTTAGGGGCAGGGGTAAATGTAAGGGAATGGGTCTGGGTGTGTTGTGCTTCGGCGGGTTGGTATGGACTTGTTGGGCCGAAGGGCCTGTTTCCACACTGTAATTAATCTATAAAAAAGCGCTGACTCAGCTGCCTTCAGGCGAGCCTCAAACAGACGCTGCTGTTCTCCATTCTGTCTTTTCCTGCTTTAGCAGTCTCCCACATCACCGATGGGTTACTGGCCGTGCCTGAGTGGATGCAGCAGAAAATTTTAAATTCATGCAAGAAGAATTCTATGAACTTACTATCCTTCAATAGGAAAGCAACCATACGCCAATGTCGGGAACCCATCTTGTCACCACTAGTCTTAACCTCCATATACACTGCTGCGTGGTCGGAAAAAGCTATATTCCCTACTTTACTGAAGAGTATCGAATTCGGAAAAGTCGACAGAACAAAAAAAAAACATATCAATTCTGGTATGGCACTTGTGTGGTTTAGAATAAAAAGCAAA
>NW_025209906.1:8994-17939 GCF_004010195.1 Chiloscyllium plagiosum
TTTTGCTTTTTCTGGCGATCCGAAGTTATACAAACCCTCTGTGACTGAAATGCAGTGTTTCCGGGAATACTGAATATTTAAATCCCTCAGACGCTTCATTACCTCATCAAATGCCCTCCTCTTGCAGTACCTCAACCGGAGAGAAGTCATGGAACAGCATTATATTGAAACCCATGCATATCATGGGGATCCTTCCCAAAAGCTCTGCAGGCCTCCAGCAGTATTTCCTATTCCTGTAGTGCTGGAGTGGCACTTGGACCGCGCGGTGGCGCAGCTCCGACCCAGGTCTGCGCATCGCTACATGGTGGTCCTGCTCAACCTGCACCCAGCCTAACTCAGCCTCGAGCTTCAGCAGTTATGGGAGCCATTGCTCCAAAAGTTCAACAAGCTCGTCTTCCTCCTCCCATTCTGGAAGGCCCAGCAACTGAATATTCTTCCAACGACCGCAATCTTCAAGGTCGTCGAACTGCTCTTCTAAGGCCTGGAATCGGCATTCCAGAGCATGGACCTGACCCACGGAAGATTCAGCAGCGATCTCGCAGACCGTGGTCCATTGCTCTGCCCCTCCGACACGCTGCCTGAGTTTCTCAATCTCCTAGTCATGCTGATGCAGCATGTCTGAGTTCGACTCCAACCTGAACCAGGGCTCCTCAATCGAAGCATCGCTCTTCTCTTGAAGCTTGATAAACTCTGACATCAGGTTCGCCTCTGTAGGTAAGCCCCCCGGAGTGGCCACGGACGCACCTGTTGCTTTGGCAGGATGGGCGGGGGGAGGAATGGTGGGTTGGAGGGGTCGATGTCTGTTGCAAACTCCGTCATCCTTTATCCTTAGTCAATTTAGAATGTACCAAACTGCTAAAGTTTGGTGCAGAATGGTTATAGCAGCTGGGGGGGAAAAAAGCTATTTTAATGGTTTAAATGTGAGGGGAGGATAAGTACCCCACTTTGTCTGGCTCCTGGGCAGAGCTCAGCAGACTGAGACCTACTGGGTCGTCGTATTCTTGATTTCCCCCATGATGCTCTGTATTTTAAACTTCTACATAACCTCTTATACACCCTCTGCAAAGCTTTAACCCGTTCCCTGATGATGTCATTCCGACTGATGTGTACAAAAACTTCCATCTTCTCACTTTCCCTTTGACAATATGTTTCACACATTTTGAGAAGTCCTTTACACTCTCCCCAGAAAAGCAACACACTGTCCTAGATTCACCCTCCCTGCCACAAAATCTCCTCTCTGTGCCCCTGACAGCAGAGTCCCCATTAACAATTATTCTTTGAAATCTTGACAAACCCGTTTAACATCAGTTTCATTCTTAGTGCCCAAGATCAGATTGCTAATCATACCTTCCTCTGATAGTCTATCTCCTCCAACAGCACCTGAAACAGAGAGGAATAGCCATAGGAGACTTCTGAACTCCCCTCTGAATTTTCCTAGCAGTTAATCATCTTTCTGACTGGTACTGCTGTGTAATCACTTCTCGAAGTCAACTCGGCATCACATCCACTGTCTCCTGTACTTCTCCAATGACATAAAATCTATAATTAAGAAGCTCTCAATAGCATCTTATATCAAAAAATAAACTGCCTTTCCTTACCCACAGATTTAATATGGAGCAATCAAAGCAGTAGTTAAGTAAAGTAATTTAAATATTAAAAATGAATCAAGGACTCAGCGCCACGCTGGTTCAGTGGTTAGCACTGCTGCCTAGTAGCACCAGGAACCTGGGTTCAATTCCACCCTCTAGCGAGCGTCTGCGTTGAGTTTGAACATTCTCCCAGTGTCTGCATAGGCTTCCTCCCATGGTCCAAAGATGCGCAGCTTAGATGAATTGGCTATGCTAAATTGCTCATTGTTCTCAAGGATGTGTAGGTTGGGGTTGGGTGTGATACTCTTCGTCGGGTCAGTGTGGACTTGTTGAGCTGAAGGGCCAATTTCCACACTGTAAGGATTCTATCAATTCTACTTAATGAATTAATTGAACAAATGAGGAAAAATTGAATCCTGAAATAATCCAACAGTCAGCTTTCAGGTTCGAGAATTATAAACCTATCTCTCAAGCCCCTCCACAAGCTCCATTTGTAAACAATCTCTCCTTTGTAGCATATTTGTTCATGTCATTTTATTTATGCTAAAGCTTTCCAAACACTGATGACAGACTCATTGGTCCCTAGTTCCCATGCTTTTCCTTACTCACTTCCATAAATAATGGCACCACATCAGCCACCCTCTCGTCTCTGGCTCCCGACACATGGCTGTTGATGATATAAATATTTCAGCGAGAGGCCCTGCAATCTCTTCCCTCGCTTCCTCACTATCGGACATATTTGAAGATCAGAGAATTGTTTTATTAGAACTGTATGATGTGGTCCACAAACAACACCGCCGCGAGTCTGCTCCCGAAGTACATCATAGAGTCCACAGACAACGATATACGGGAGGGTCAGGAAAAAACACAAACCCTGGAGAATCCTCTCAGAAACATTACCCTCCAAGCATCAATGGCCCAATTATTTGTATTTGTCTCTCTGGGCGTTGACTAGCCAGGACTCTGCTGTGGTATTTGAGAGCATGACTCTGCCGGTCAGCATGTCTGAATCCATGAGGAAAGGCAGCATCAACCCTATCCACAGGAGAAGGGGGGAAAAAGAACAAAATGACACCACTGTGTCTCTGTCACTGACCACTGGGAACATTAGACTGACTCCAAGGTGTTTCTGTCACTGATCCCTCGTGTCATTAAACTGACCCCACTGTGTCTCTTTTACTGACCCCAGGGGACATTACACTGACCCCACTGTGTGTCTGTCACTGACTGCTGGGGGAATTACACTGACCGCATTGTGTCTCTGTCACTGGCCCAGACTCTATTGCCCTGGACGGTCACTCTCTCACAATAGAGAGTTAACTGGTGGTGAGTTTACCTTGGGAGCCAGCACAGGATTGAGAAGACAGGGCCTTCACGGTGACCTGAGTTGGCGTGGGTAATACAGTGCCTGCTGTCAGCTCTGCATACAAAGAAACCATCCAGTTCACTGAGAGTCAGAGAATCCCTGCACTGCAGTTAGAGGCCATTTGCTCATTGAATCTGGACTGTCGCTAAGAGGATCATTCCACCTAAACCCACCACCCCCACCCTCTCCCTGTAACCTGCATTTCCCATGGTCAACCCACCCGAGCCTGCACCGCCCTGGACATTATAGACAATGTTAATTTATTCATCCTTCTATAGTTCTGATATTTGCACATGTCCTGTATTACAGTATTGGAGTAATTCAAGGTGGTATTTCAGGGAGTAGGTGCCCTGCCTTGGTACAGGTTGCTGAAAGGAGAACCAGTGGGACATTTCAGTGGAAAGAAGTTTCATTCATTCAGAGAGTGGTTGCTGATTCCTCCTCCAGGCCATCAGAGCAAGCAGCTCTGACTCCCGTCCCTGCCCTGGAATGGGTCACCTCTGACCAATTTCCACTTCGTCCTTGTCAATCCATCCCCAAAGGGCGCAGGCATTTTGTGATGACATTAATGTGCAGACCACAGCGCCTTTGCTGTACTCAGGACATTGTGAGTCAGAATTGGAGCAATTTGTCCCAGAAAACAATTCCGCCGTTTGTGCAGTGGCGTGGGTTGGCCAGCAGATGGGGGCATTATATCACATGAAACACAAGAGGGCAGACACAGACAGAGACAGTCAGAGACATTTCCTTTTCAATTCTTGCCTCACTCTCTGCATTCTGGAGACAGACAGCATATTGATCAGTCGGGGAATCCAGGGTGATGGGCAAAGGGCAGGTAAGTGTAAGTGTGGAGTGTCAGATCAACCATGATCATATTCTATGTAGCAGAGGTTTGAGGGTCAGAAAGTCCTACTCCTGTTCCCGTATATGCTGCTATAATGGCTATAAGGCTGCAGAAGAGTTTAACAGGATTTTTCTGGTTTGGGAAGTTTTTATTATGAAGATTAATTGCACAAATTGGGATTGCTTTTCTTGAAATAGAAAATATCATACTTAGGTGGAGGAAATAGAGGGGTATGGGCAATTTAAACAGAGAGAAAGTTTTCTCTTTGATAAAGGGTCAAAGCAGAGCAGACAGTTTTAATATGTCAAGCCACAAAAGGCTATGAGCCAACTGTTGGAAAAGGGGATTAGGTTACTTCGGTGATATTGCTGGTTAAAACAGACTCGGTGGTCTGATTAATCCTTTCTCTCTGCTTCCGAACTCTCTGACTCTGTAACTCTGAATATTAAAAAAAAGCACACAAAGAGAAAAATTACCAAAGTGCATGGAAGCCTTAAAATTGATTAATTTGCATTCTTGTGTGAGATATAAAAGGCTGCTCCTGGGAATGGTGAGGATGGTGGATTGAGATGTGAACTGTAGTGAGGAAAGAAACATTCCAAACGTGGCATGCATTTTCAAATACTCTCTGGTCAAAAATGAAGTGCCCCGTTCTTGAAAAGGAAAGAAGTAAGATTGAGTGATGCACCAGGATATTACAGACCTGTCGATTAAACCTCAGTTGTGTGGAAATATTCAGGAAATAATTCTGATGAATCTATCCTTTAAGAGACGCGGACTACTCAGGGATAGCAAACATGGATTTATTTCCTTGAAAACCTGTTGCAAATTTGTTCGCATTCTTTGAGGACATAATCATGAATGTTCATGCGTGCAACAGATTTGATGAAATGATGGAATTTATCAAGGATTTTGAAAAGATTCCCCAAGGGAAGCAGAGGTAAAACGTAAATGCCCATTCCATTGAAGGCAATGTGGAAAGTTGGATTCAGTATTGGTTAAGCGGCAGGAAACAGGCAAATGGTAGGGTGCTGTTTCTGTGACAGGAATTCTGTTTTCGGATTCTATTTCCAGAGGTTCAATGCTGAGACCTTTTCTCTGGATTTTAATTAATAATTTAGAATTTTTAAAAAAAGCATGAGGGTAGGATGTGTTCTTTTAAAAAAAATGTATGACTGGCAATGGTTACGGTTGTAAATATTGAGGAGCATACTGACAAAATGCAGAAGGTATAAGCTCCCAGCTCAGTTGGTCCAGCAGAGAACAAAACATTCAAAGTAGAAATATGCAAGGTGAAACGCGTTAGGCAGGCAAACAGGGCAACAAATGATATCATAAATGGTAAGAACATGGAAGGCATCGAAGACCAGCGCAGCTTTGTAAGACACGGTGGCATAATGGTTAGCATTGGTGCCTGACAACGCCAGAAACCCCGGTTCACATTCCCACCTCAGGCAACTGCCTCTGTGGAGTTTGCACATTCTCCTGGTGCTCCGGTTTCCTCCTACAGTCCAAAAATGTGCAGGTTAGGTGAATTGACCGTGGTAAATTGTCAGTAGTGTTAGGTGAAGGGGTAAATGTAGGGAATGGCTATCAGTGGGTTGTTCTTTGGAGGGTCGGTGTGGACTCGTTGGGCCAAAGGGCCTGTTTCCACATGGTAAGTAATCTAAAAACCCTGAAGGTAGATCGCGAAGTTAAGAAGGCAAATTGGGTGCTTGCGTTTTTATTAGCAATGGCATGGAATACAAGGTCTGGGAGGTTTAGGACAAGTGAAATAAATTCTGACATGACCACAATTTGAAAATTAGGTGCAGTTCTCGTCAGCACATTAGAGTGAGCTGGCAATGATACCAGACAGGATGAAGAATGATGTTCTCCAATTCTTATTGGGGCTGAAGTGTCTGTGCTGTGAGGAAGCACTGGACAAATTGGGTCTGCATTCATCCAAGAAATGAAGTTGGAAGGAGTCCCAGATCATGTTTAAGGCAATGAAGATCATTGAGAGGGGAATAAAGGAATCATTTTTGCATTAGCAGAGGTGCTCAAAAGTGCACGTTAATTAAAAAGTAATAAGATTGGCCTTCATAGATTGCAAAACGAAGGCTGTTTACTTTATTTTGGAATCCTATTTGACAAAAATAATAATCAATGTTTCATGTACATTTTTTCACGCATCAAACAGAAGCATCGTGCATTTATTATTGTCCATGGCCCGTAGTGGTTTCTTTACTTCTGAAGTCATGATTGTTAAATCAGCAGTGAAAATCCCCACATTTGAAAGTATGATAGAATACGTCTCTTACACATCGTTGCAACTCTTGTCAGTATTTCAGTCAGCTTGGATGCTGAACCAACAACAACAATAGCTATCTTACTTTGGGGCCTGTCTCTCTCTCTAGCGATTGAATTCATTACAAACGTGGATTCTCTGACAAGTTATCTGCACACTGCCAAAAGCTAAAATTAGTATTGGCTGCATTTAATATTGTGTTAACATTTCTGGTGAAACTTTCCACTCATTTTTTATGATTGATATCATAATTATGGCGTGAACATTGAGCTGAAGCATACCCCTTGTGCATAGTTCTTACAGCGACAATTTTCATCATTTTCTGCTGAAAGAAATCATCATATCTGTCCTAATACTAGCAAACATTTATTAGAGCTGTGCACCAATTGTGAGGTTTCAATTCGTTTTCTTTTTGTTTATGTTGCTATTTTATTTTCAAAATGTGGGTTGAATTTGAATGACGATCATTGTCTGTGAGGTGACAATCAGTGAAAAAACTAAAAGGTTCTACATATTGGCTAACGATTCAGTCTGCTAAATTGAAATGAGTAGAAGTAATTTATAATTTGATATTGAAATGCTCTATTGAAACAAAGAAAAATGAAAATATACGAAAAAGGTGCAGGACTCAGCAATTCGGCCCGTGAAGCCTGTACCATTGTTCAATATGATCATTGTGGATCATACAGTCTCAGTATCCTATTTCAACTCCCCACAACCTTTGATCCATTTAGCCACAAGGGTCACGTCCAAAACCTTTGCGAATGTCGAACATTAATCATACAACAGTGCAGCACAGTACAAGCCCATCTGCCCTCAATATTGTGCTGACCCTTTACCCTACTCTAAGATCAAGCTGACCTTCATACCTTTCATTTTACTATCATCCGTGTGCCCATCCAAGAGTTGCTGAAATTGCCCTAATGTATCAGACTCTCCTCCCACCACTGGCAGTGAATTCCACACACCCACCACTCTCTGTGTAAAGAATTGAACTTTCACATTTCCCCAAAACTTCCACCAGTCACCTTAACATTATGCCCCCTTGCAATAAACGTTTCTATCGAAGGGAAAAGTCTCTGATTATTCGCTGTATCTATACCTTTCATCATCATGTACAACTCTATTAAATCTCCTCTCACCCTCCTTTGTTCCAATGAGAAAAGCCTTAGCCCCATCAAACTTCCATCATAAGATATGCCCTCCAGTCCAGGCAGCATCCTGGTATATCTACTCTGCACACTCTCTAAGGTTTCTTCATCTTTCCTATAATAAACAATTTGAACTGCATACAACATTCTATGGTTCGTCGAAACGGTGCTCGATAGAACTGCAGAATAGCAGTTCCCCACTAATGAAAGCAAATAAACCATGTGCCTTCTTAACAACACTATCAACTTCAGTAGCAACATTTTTGCGTTCTCTCGATATGGACCACAAGATCCCTCTTTTCCTCTACACTGCCAACAGTCCACCTGGATATCTCTGACACCTCCCTCCCCTTCCTGGACCTCTCCATCTCCATCAATGTTGACCGATTTGACACCAACAGTTTTTGCAAACCCACTGACTGCCACAGCTACCTGAATTACACCTCTTCCCACCTTACCTACTGCAATTCCTCCGTCTCCGCCGTATCTGCTCCCAGAAGGACTAGTTCCACCACAGAACGCACCAGATGGCTCCTTCTTTAAAGACCACAACTTCCCTTTCCACGTGGTTGAAGATGCCCTCCAACGCATCCCATCCACGTCCTGCACCTTCGCCCTCAAATCCCATCCCTCCAACTGCAACAAGCACAGAACCCTCCTGGCCCTCACTTCCCACCCTACTAACCATCGCATAAACCACATTGTCCGCCGACATTTATGCCACCTCCAAACAAACCCTACTCCCAAAGATATATTTCCCTCCCCACCCCTTTCCGCTTTCTGCAAAGACCATTCCCTCCCTGACTACCTGGTCAGGTCCACGCACTCCAACAACCCACCTTCCCCTCCTGGCACCTTCCCCTGCCCCAGCAGGAAATGCAAAACCTGTGCCCACGCCACCCCCCTCACCTCCATCCAAGGCCACAAAGGAGCCTTCCACATCCATCAATGTTTCACCTGCACATTCACCAATGTCATTTATTGTATCTGCTGCTTCCGAAGCAGTCTCCTTCACATTGGGGAGACTGGACGCCTTCTTGCAGAGCGATTTAGTTAACTTCTCCAGGACAACCGTACCAATCAACTCCACATCCCCGTGGTCCAACATTTCAACTCCCCCTCCCACTCTGTGGACGACATGCAGGTCCTGGGCCTTCTCCACCGCCGCTCCCTCACTACCCAACTTCTGGAGGAAGAACGGCTCATCTTCCGCCTCATAACACTTCAACCTCAGGGCATCAATGCGGACTTCACCAGTTTCCTCATTTCCCTTGCCTCACCTTACCCTAGCTCCAACATTCCAGCTCAGCAGTATCCTCAAGGCCTGTCCTACCTGCCAATCTTCCTTCCCACCTTTCTGCTGCACCCTCCTCTTTGACCTATCATCTTTATCCCGACCCCCATCCACCTATTGTACTCTTTGCTACCTTCTCCCCAGCCCCACCACCCTCCCATTTATCTCTCCATCACAGAGGTTCCCTGCCTTTATTCGTGATGAAGGGCGTTTGACCAAAATGTCGATTTTCCTGCTCCTCAGATGCTCCCTGATCTGCTGTGCTTTTCCAACACCACTCTAATCTAGCCTCTGATCTACACCATCTGCAGTCCTTACTGAAACCTTCAGCAACTGTTCCATCATAGCACCCAGGTCTGGTTGTACCTCAAATTTTCTTCAACTGCCACCATTCAGATCAGTATCTGTCTA
>NW_025209907.1:0-9831 GCF_004010195.1 Chiloscyllium plagiosum
TTCCTTTTTCTGTGTAGCTGGGATCTCCTGACATACCTCTCTCTGAATCACTCACTCTCTGGGGCTGAGGACAGACTGTGGCCTTAGACCTTCGTAATGGGAAGTGCTGGGAACAGCAGCGAGCTGCTGGCATTCTCCTGGGTATTGCAGAGTCTGTGAGAATG
This sequence comes from Chiloscyllium plagiosum, assembly GCF_004010195.1. Classification (NCBI taxonomy): domain Eukaryota; kingdom Metazoa; phylum Chordata; class Chondrichthyes; order Orectolobiformes; family Hemiscylliidae; genus Chiloscyllium; species Chiloscyllium plagiosum. The sequence continues at coordinate 165 of NW_025209907.1, forward strand.
TGCTTCCTGATGCATAACCCTTCAACCAAAAGTATTCGTCAGGGACTGCTGGCTCTGAGCCAAGAATTCCGACCTTCCCTGGGGACCTGGACAGCTAGAGTCCAAATTCAGAGCCCAGCCTGCGTTCAGTCGGTCACACGGGGATTTCTGAAGCCTGATCAGGCTGGGTACACAATCGCAAACAGAGCAGCCTGTTTGGTTTTTGGCCCTATAGCCTTCTCAGACTAACAGGGGCACCAAGGGGCTGCTCTCTCCTCAGAGAGAGAGAGACGGACTGGCAGTGGTTTAACCTGAGGATCACCATGCCTCAGGAGAGGGGAGAGAGTGAGGAGGAGAGTCCCTCCATGGCAACTCTGCGTCACGGGCAAGCCATCCAGCCAACTGAGCTAACCCTTAGGGTAGATATTGCTGCACTAGGGACCAATACAATTGCGACAGGGATGAATAATTCAGTAATACAGGCTAACGGTCCCATAGCATAAATAAAATTTGAAAGGAGCCAATCAATCTGTATTTGGGAATATGGGGTGGGGGGGAGGGGGGGGGGGGGGGATGGTGAAGCTGTAAGAGTCACCAATTCCCCAGCAGTGGGTAAAAGCGGCTGTAATAATCTGTGGGGGCATTCATACCTATAGTTAGGGCTGCTGGGGAGGATTAATATGTCAATAGGCAATGATGCTCCCATCAGGTAAATTTAGCTTTAATAGGGACATATACCACAAGGGGATGGCAAGGATATAAATACAGCTTTAATAGGGATTACCCCCCCCCCCCGGGGTAAATACAGCTATACCACAAGGGGATGGCAAGGATATAAATACAGCTTTAATAGGGATTACCCCCCCCCCCCGGGGTAAATACAGCTATACCACAAGGGGATGGCAAGGATATAAATACAGCTTTAATAGGGATTACCCCCCCCCCCCGGGGTAAATACAGCTATACCACAAGGGGATGGCAAGGATATAAATACAGCTTTAATAGGGATTACCCCCCCCCCCCGGGGTAAATACAGCTATACCACAAGGGGATGGCAAGGATATAAATACAGCTTTAATAGGGATTACCCCCCCCCCCCGGGGTAAATACAGCTATACCACAAGGGGATGGCAAGGATATAAATACAGCTTTAATAGGGATTACCCCCCCCCCCCGGGGTAAATACAGCTATACCACAAGGGGATGGCAAGGATATAAATACAGCTTTAATAGGGATTACCCCCCCCCCCCGGGGTAAATACAGCTATACCACAAGGGGATGGCAAGGATATAAATACAGCTTTAATAGGGATTACCCCCCCCCCCCGGGGTAAATACAGCTATACCACAAGGGGATGGCAAGGATATAAATACAGCTTTAATAGGGATTACCCCCCCCCCCGGGTAAATACAGCTATACCACAAGGGGATGGCAAGGATATAAATACAGCTTTAATAGGGATTACCCCCCCCCCCCGGGGTAAATACAGCTATACCACAAGGGGATGGCAAGGATATAAATACAGCTTTAATAGGGATTACCCCCCCCCCCGGGTAAATACAGCTATACCACAAGGGGATGGCAAGGATATAAATACAGCTTTAATAGGGATTACCCCCCCCCCCCGGGGTAAATACAGCTATACCACAAGGGGATGGCAAGGATATAAATACAGCTTTAATAGGGATTACCCCCCCCCCCGGGTAAATACAGCTATACCACAAGGGGATGGCAAGGATATAAATACAGCTTTAATAGGGATTACCCCCCCCCCCCGGGGTAAATACAGCTATACCACAAGGGGATGGCAAGGATATAAATACAGCTTTAATAGGGATTACCCCCCCCCCCGGGTAAATACAGCTATACCACAAGGGGATGGCAAGGATATAAATACAGCTTTAATAGGGATTACCCCCCCCCCCCGGGGTAAATACAGCTATACCACAAGGGGATGGCAAGGATATAAATACAGCTTTAATAGGGATTACCCCCCCCCCCGGGTAAATACAGCTATACCACAAGGGGATGGCAAGGATATAAATACAGCTTTAATAGGGATTACCCCCCCCCCCCGGGGTAAATACAGCTATACCACAAGGGGATGGCAAGGATATAAATACAGCTTTAATAGGGATTACCCCCCCCCCCGGGTAAATACAGCTATACCACAAGGGGATGGCAAGGATATAAATACAGCTTTAATAGGGATTACCCCCCCCCCCCGGGGTAAATACAGCTATACCACAAGGGGATGGCAAGGATATAAATACAGCTTTAATAGGGATTACCCCCCCCCCCGGGTAAATACAGCTATACCACAAGGGGATGGCAAGGATATAAATACAGCTTTAATAGGGATTACCCCCCCCCCCCGGGGTAAATACAGCTATACCACAAGGGGATGGCAAGGATATAAATACAGCTTTAATAGGGATTACCCCCCCCCCCGGGTAAATACAGCTATACCACAAGGGGATGGCAAGGATATAAATACAGCTTTAATAGGGATTACCCCCCCCCCCCGGGGTAAATACAGCTATACCACAAGGGGATGGCAAGGATATAAATACAGCTTTAATAGGGATTACCCCCCCCCCCGGGTAAATACAGCTATACCACAAGGGGATGGCAAGGATATAAATACAGCTTTAATAGGGATTACCCCCCCCCCCCGGGGTAAATACAGCTATACCACAAGGGGATGGCAAGGATATAAATACAGCTTTAATAGGGATTACCCCCCCCCCCGGGTAAATACAGCTATACCACAAGGGGATGGCAAGGATATAAATACAGCTTTAATAGGGATTACCCCCCCCCCCCGGGGTAAATACAGCTATACCACAAGGGGATGGCAAGGATATAAATACAGCTTTAATAGGGATTACCCCCCCCCCCGGGTAAATACAGCTATACCACAAGGGGATGGCAAGGATATAAATACAGCTTTAATAGGGATTACCCCCCCCCCCCGGGGTAAATACAGCTATACCACAAGGGGATGGCAAGGATATAAATACAGCTTTAATAGGGATTACCCCCCCCCCCGGGTAAATACAGCTATACCACAAGGGGATGGCAAGGATATAAATACAGCTTTAATAGGGATTACCCCCCCCCCCCGGGGTAAATACAGCTATACCACAAGGGGATGGCAAGGATATAAATACAGCTTTAATAGGGATTACCCCCCCCCCCGGGTAAATACAGCTATACCACAAGGGGATGGCAAGGATATAAATACAGCTTTAATAGGGATTACCCCCCCCCCCCGGGGTAAATACAGCTATACCACAAGGGGATGGCAAGGATATAAATACAGCTTTAATAGGGATTACCCCCCCCCCCGGGTAAATACAGCTATACCACAAGGGGATGGCAAGGATATAAATACAGCTTTAATAGGGATTACCCCCCCCCCCCGGGGTAAATACAGCTATACCACAAGGGGATGGCAAGGATATAAATACAGCTTTAATAGGGATTACCCCCCCCCCCGGGTAAATACAGCTATACCACAAGGGGATGGCAAGGATATAAATACAGCTTTAATAGGGATTACCCCCCCCCCCCGGGGTAAATACAGCTATACCACAAGGGGATGGCAAGGATATAAATACAGCTTTAATAGGGATTACCCCCCCCCCCGGGTAAATACAGCTATACCACAAGGGGATGGCAAGGATATAAATACAGCTTTAATAGGGATTACCCCCCCCCCCCGGGGTAAATACAGCTATACCACAAGGGGATGGCAAGGATATAAATACAGCTTTAATAGGGATTACCCCCCCCCCCGGGTAAATACAGCTATACCACAAGGGGATGGCAAGGATATAAATACAGCTTTAATAGGGATTACCCCCCCCCCCCGGGGTAAATACAGCTATACCACAAGGGGATGGCAAGGATATAAATACAGCTTTAATAGGGATTACCCCCCCCCCCGGGTAAATACAGCTATACCACAAGGGGATGGCAAGGATATAAATACAGCTTTAATAGGGATTACCCCCCCCCCCCGGGGTAAATACAGCTATACCACAAGGGGATGGCAAGGATATAAATACAGCTTTAATAGGGATTACCCCCCCCCCCGGGTAAATACAGCTATACCACAAGGGGATGGCAAGGATATAAATACAGCTTTAATAGGGATTACCCCCCCCCCCCGGGGTAAATACAGCTATACCACAAGGGGATGGCAAGGATATAAATACAGCTTTAATAGGGATTACCCCCCCCCCCGGGTAAATACAGCTATACCACAAGGGGATGGCAAGGATATAAATACAGCTTTAATAGGGATTACCCCCCCCCCCCGGGGTAAATACAGCTATACCACAAGGGGATGGCAAGGATATAAATACAGCTTTAATAGGGATTACCCCCCCCCCCGGGTAAATACAGCTATACCACAAGGGGATGGCAAGGATATAAATACAGCTTTAATAGGGATTACCCCCCCCCCCCGGGGTAAATACAGCTATACCACAAGGGGATGGCAAGGATATAAATACAGCTTTAATAGGGATTACCCCCCCCCCCGGGTAAATACAGCTATACCACAAGGGGATGGCAAGGATATAAATACAGCTTTAATAGGGATTACCCCCCCCCCCCGGGGTAAATACAGCTATACCACAAGGGGATGGCAAGGATATAAATACAGCTTTAATAGGGATTACCCCCCCCCCCGGGTAAATACAGCTATACCACAAGGGGATGGCAAGGATATAAATACAGCTTTAATAGGGATTACCCCCCCCCCCCGGGGTAAATACAGCTATACCACAAGGGGATGGCAAGGATATAAATACAGCTTTAATAGGGATTACCCCCCCCCCCGGGTAAATACAGCTATACCACAAGGGGATGGCAAGGATATAAATACAGCTTTAATAGGGATTACCCCCCCCCCCCGGGGTAAATACAGCTATACCACAAGGGGATGGCAAGGATATAAATACAGCTTTAATAGGGATTACCCCCCCCCCCGGGTAAATACAGCTATACCACAAGGGGATGGCAAGGATATAAATACAGCTTTAATAGGGATTACCCCCCCCCCCCGGGGTAAATACAGCTATACCACAAGGGGATGGCAAGGATATAAATACAGCTTTAATAGGGATTACCCCCCCCCCCGGGTAAATACAGCTATACCACAAGGGGATGGCAAGGATATAAATACAGCTTTAATAGGGATTACCCCCCCCCCCCGGGGTAAATACAGCTATACCACAAGGGGATGGCAAGGATATAAATACAGCTTTAATAGGGATTACCCCCCCCCCCGGGTAAATACAGCTATACCACAAGGGGATGGCAAGGATATAAATACAGCTTTAATAGGGATTACCCCCCCCCCCCGGGGTAAATACAGCTATACCACAAGGGGATGGCAAGGATATAAATACAGCTTTAATAGGGATTACCCCCCCCCCCGGGTAAATACAGCTATACCACAAGGGGATGGCAAGGATATAAATACAGCTTTAATAGGGATTACCCCCCCCCCCCGGGGTAAATACAGCTATACCACAAGGGGATGGCAAGGATATAAATACAGCTTTAATAGGGATTACCCCCCCCCCCGGGTAAATACAGCTATACCACAAGGGGATGGCAAGGATATAAATACAGCTTTAATAGGGATTACCCCCCCCCCCCGGGGTAAATACAGCTATACCACAAGGGGATGGCAAGGATATAAATACAGCTTTAATAGGGATTACCCCCCCCCCCGGGTAAATACAGCTATACCACAAGGGGATGGCAAGGATATAAATACAGCTTTAATAGGGATTACCCCCCCCCCCCGGGGTAAATACAGCTATACCACAAGGGGATGGCAAGGATATAAATACAGCTTTAATAGGGATTACCCCCCCCCCCGGGTAAATACAGCTATACCACAAGGGGATGGCAAGGATATAAATACAGCTTTAATAGGGATTACCCCCCCCCCCCGGGGTAAATACAGCTATACCACAAGGGGATGGCAAGGATATAAATACAGCTTTAATAGGGATTACCCCCCCCCCCGGGTAAATACAGCTATACCACAAGGGGATGGCAAGGATATAAATACAGCTTTAATAGGGATTACCCCCCCCCCCCGGGGTAAATACAGCTATACCACAAGGGGATGGCAAGGATATAAATACAGCTTTAATAGGGATTACCCCCCCCCCCGGGTAAATACAGCTATACCACAAGGGGATGGCAAGGATATAAATACAGCTTTAATAGGGATTACCCCCCCCCCCCGGGGTAAATACAGCTATACCACAAGGGGATGGCAAGGATATAAATACAGCTTTAATAGGGATTACCCCCCCCCCCGGGTAAATACAGCTATACCACAAGGGGATGGCAAGGATATAAATACAGCTTTAATAGGGATTACCCCCCCCCCCCGGGGTAAATACAGCTATACCACAAGGGGATGGCAAGGATATAAATACAGCTTTAATAGGGATTACCCCCCCCCCCGGGTAAATACAGCTATACCACAAGGGGATGGCAAGGATATAAATACAGCTTTAATAGGGATTACCCCCCCCCCCCGGGGTAAATACAGCTATACCACAAGGGGATGGCAAGGATATAAATACAGCCTGAGAGAGTGCTGCACTGTCAGAGGGTCAGTACTGAGGGAGTGCTGCACTGTCGGAGGGTCAGTACTGAGAGAGTGATGCACTGTCGGAGGGTCAGTACTGAGGGAGTGCTGCCCTGTCGGAGGGTCAGTACTGAGTGAGTGCTGCACTGTCTGAGGGTCAGTACTGAGGCAGTGCTGCACTGTCGGAGGGTCAGTACTGTGGGAGTGATGTTATATATTCATTGAGCACTATAGCCACCATCCTTGGAGTCCACATGCGGAGTGCCTCCATGTTCTGTGATGTGCCCTTTCCTATCCAGAGTCACTCACTTACTCTTTACTAAAACCAAATGCACCTTTGTGTTTTCCATTGTTCCACCTGCCAATGTTTTCCCACCCACTCTTTTATGATTCCTAATTTCCTTTTTAAACGCAACTTCCACCAAGACCGTGTACCTCCCGCGTACCAAATATTCGGTCCAGATCTCCCTCCTTTCTTTTGGGAGTTTTCAATATCCTGCCTGAACAGATTTGCTTGGATGTAATTTAAGGAATTGTGCTCTCTCCCTACTTCTTAATTCCATCGCTCCTCCCCTATCCTCTGATCTCCTTATCAGGATTCCATTCCCCAGCCAATCTACCGCATATTCCCCCACAGCATTAACACACCTCCCCATGGTCCCTGTCCTGTTGTGATGTGGTGTCTGTGACAGACTCCTAATCTCACCCACTTCTCTCGGTGTAACTCCCTATCAATTAAAAATAATTCCCTTCATTTCTCCTGCAGTGATATGTTACGGACAGTTTGGGCTTGGTGATGTACAAGTGGCCCTCTCCAGCCTTAAAACAAGTTCCACACGGTGGCTCAGTGGTTAGCACAGCTGCCTCACAGCGCCAGGGACCTGGGTTCAATTCCAGCCTCGGGTGACTGTCTGTTGCACATTCTCCCCGTGTCTGCGTGGGTTTCCTCTGGTTTCCACCCACAGTCACAAAGATGTGCCGCTCAGGTGGATTGACTATCCTAAATTGCCCCATAGTGTGCAGGCCAGCTGGATTAGCTACAGGAAGTGCAAGGGGTTACAGGTGGGATGCTCTTCAGAGGTCCAGTGTGGACTCGATGGGCTGAATGACCTGCTTCCACACTCTAGGGATTCTATCTCAATTCAGGGGAGCACATTCCTGGCCGTCTGCCCTTCTCCTGTTTGAAAGACCCTGGCACCTCACAGGAGATGGGTACACCTTTGTCCACGAGGCTGGGGAGTCATGGTTCCTCCTTTGTCTGGAGAATTATCAATGAACCCTGAGCCCCCCAGTGTCTGCTAATTATTGTTCTATTGAAGAGTCAGGCTAACAGTATAACTGAGCCTCCCAGACCGAAACAAGAAATCTGTGTTGGAGAAGGTCACGGTTCGGAAAGAGTTAATGCTGGACACTGCAATAAGCTCCATCCAGTCTGATAGGCCCCCATCATGGTGGGTGGGGAAAGGGGCAGACTTGCTGGAAACTAAAGAGGAGAGAGATGTTCCCGTTGGTGTTAGTGACAATGTGCAAGGAGCTGATGCAACTTACACAGAGTTGCTGTGGCCCAATAAACCATGCCTTGTTTTGACAGGAGCCTTTCCTTGTGAACACTTGTTCTTCCTGTTGTCCTTCTCCCACTATCAACCCAATAGACCCCTTCGAGCCAGTCAAGGGAACAAGGGTATCCACCTGCCCACAAACACACCGCCGTCTAGGGTGACAAGGCACTCTGGGACTTCGGAAAATAGGAATTAGGAGGTCATTTGACCCTTCAATTCTGTTCCACCATTCAACTAGACTTTGCCTAATTATCCACCTCATCACCATCCCCTCCCAGCCTCCTGTCCCTTGATCTCTGTAACATCTAGAAATCTAAAACTATACTCAACGTCAGACTCTGGGGTCAAGAATTCCAAAGATTCTCCATCCCCTGGGTGAAAAATTCCTCCTCAGCTCAGTCCTAAATGACCTGCTCTTTATTTTGAGCTCTCCGCTCAGACTAGAGACCCCTCAGTCAGGGGGCAAACACCCTTCTTGCATTTATCCCAGGCAAACCTTGGAGGTTTGAAGGAGCCCCTTCGATCCTGATTTTCCGACAGGGTAAGGGAGGGTCTGTCTGATGAAATTCCAGTGACTCTGCTGAGAGTGTGCACAGACAATACTCAGGGACTGCAACATAAGGAGAGAGACTCATGCAACACATCCTCATCAGTGAAAAGCACCTAGCCTTCCCTCTCCAGCCTTCTCTTCCCAATGGGATTGCAAGCCCATTAAGAATCCATTCCTACGAAGTTTCCTTTTTCAATCTATGCGTGGGCTGGGTGCAGTGCTGGTGAGACCAATATCCCCTGCTGTGAGAATGTAACGGGTCAGTCCATCAAACACAGCTAACTTCTCAGTAAATCCCACTGCCCAGTCAGTCCCCACGCTCGCTCTCTCTCTCTCTTTCTCTCTCTCTCTGACCCCCAATGGCTCCCACTCAATGAAGTCTTGACTTTAAAATCCTCGTTCTGGATTCCAGGTCTCTCCCTGGCTGTGTTCTGTTCCATTGCTGCAAACACCTTCAGCTCTCAGAAATGGATGCACCCCCATGGGTGTGGCACGGTGGCACAATGGTTAGCACTGCTGCCTCACAGCGCCAGAGACCCGGGTTCAATTCCCGCCTCAGGCGACTGACTGTGTGGAGTTTGCACGTTCTCCCCGTGTCTGCGTGGGTTTCCTCCGGGTGCTCCGGTTTCCTCCCACAGTCCAAAGGTGTGCAGGTTAGATGAACTGGCCATGCTAAATTGCCCGTAGCGTTAGGTAAGGGGTAAAATGTAAGGGAATGGGTCTGGGTGGGTTGTGCTTCGGAGGGTCGGTGTGGACTTGTTGGGCCGAAGGGCCTGTTTGCACACTGTAAGTAAGTAATCTAATGTAATCTCCAATCCTCACCTCCTGTTGATTCCCACTCACCATCGCTCCTCCATTGGAGACTGCCTGTCTTGTGTACTTCAGCCCCAAGCTCCAGAAATCTTTTCCCCCACCCTCCACCTCTCCATCCCTCCACCCTACTCCGACCT